>NC_069505.1:251599385-251719385 GCF_027579735.1 Bombina bombina
GTACTTTTTACCTCTGATACCGGTAACATTCTGATACACTGTTTCCTTTTTGTTATTCCATCAATCACCTGTTTGCTGTATGTATCAAGTTAACTGCAAGTACTTTTTACCTCTGATACCAGTAACATTCTGATACACTGTTTCCTTTTTGTTATTCCATCAATCACCTGTTTGCTGTATGTATCAAGTTAACTGCAAGTACTTTGTTATCTTTTTGCTGCATTTACTACCATCCGCTTGTAATGCTGAGCAGAGCCTCTTTTTCAGCTTATCCTGTATAACACATTCTGCAGGTTTCTACGAGTACTAATTTACCTGCACATTACACAATCTTTAATCTTATACTCAGATCCATTACTCTCTTATACTCTGTATAAGAATAATACTTTTCTGTATTAATTGCTGAATGCTGATTATCCCAAATTCTGTTTCAGTCTTATTTTTGGGTCCTAGCATAATTCAGCTACAAACCAAACATTTTGTTTATTCATAGGATTACCTTACCATATTCCTTTAAATCTGACATATAAATCTGACACACACCCATAAGACAAATTATTTCACATGGGGAATAGAGTCTTTAGGAATTCTGCATGCTTGAAATAGGTTTTGGTGCCCTTATAGAGCCCAGGGCCCATTCCTTGTTAGCATCTGAGAGGTTTCTAACATGGTTCTTGTCCTTTCCAGAGACACTACCTTACTTTAATAAAACAATCATGAATATTGTATAATTACAATTACAAAACCCATTTTGCAAGAGTTTCCTTAGGGTGGAATCATGAAAAAATGACATCTAATGCACAAACATAAGACAAGGGCATGATGAAAGATTCTAATCTCCACCTCTGGACACTAATAATGTTGTCAGGTGCTTGCTTAGAGTTATTTAAGTGAACTGAAGAAGCTTAATGGTTAAACTGAGGATTATGCTATTGTTGGAGTATTTGGAAGGAATTAGCTATCTACCTTATGCTAGCACAGGACATTCATTTTAGCACATGTCCAATGCTTTTGTAATCATGATTTTTCTTTGGTAAAATAAAAGAACACACATCTCATCAGAAATGAACATGTGCCATTTGGGGCTAGGTAGATTTTTGTGTCTGATAACTAAACCCTTGAAGTGTAGCGCACATAGAAAGTGAGGTTAAGGGTTCAATTGCACACACATGTTGCATTACATAAAATTGAGCTGTGAAACAATAAACATGAGTCATCCAATTTCCATTGAGGATTTCTACGTCTAATCCAAACTAAGTGCATGCTTTGTAGCATGTGATTTGTTGAAACAATTCAATCCCCTTTCCTTTTGTAAATAAACATTAATCAACTCTCTATGTAGAGATCAAAATATGAATCTTGCAATATGCACACGCTGTTGAAGAGCAAATTCTTACATTTTAAATATATGGAGATTGACTGCATATTAAAAAGTGAACAGAATACCCTAATCGCTTAAATGTCCCAGTAAATAAAAAAGATAATTTCCCTTATGATGGACGCAGAGTGTCTGCACTGAAACCTTCTTGGTAGGCAATTAAAGATCATAAAATCAGGTGAAAATGGTCACTGTGTTGACTGTAGCCATTACCCTGATAGCCAAGTTAATTGCACAGTTCTGCTATGTATCCCAGAAGTTTATACTTTGATATAAAAAAGTTCAGGCTTGCAAAATCAAGTTCATCAATTTAGTTTCATTCACAAGTTCCTAAAATATATTCAGTGTTTGACTTATTTGTAATCTAAATGTAGGAACTAGTCTCGGGCAATTATTTGCATTTTCCGTTTGTTTACTCAAGAAATGCCGAAAATAGGCAGATTTATTCGTGTAACAAACAAAAAGCCAGATAATTGTGTGTTTCACAATTGAACAAATAAATCCACTACTGAAAATAGCCGAACGCTGCAGCTTGCGGCCATATTCTGTGTTCTGTTAGTAAAAGAATCCTGAATACCAATATTTGCCCAGGCTTAGTAGGAACTTAATTTAAATATAAACATTACTACAAGTCATATTTTTTTAAAGTTTAATTAACAGATAAAAACATAAAAATATTTCCTTATATTTTCAGGAAGCAAAAAAAAAATACATTTGTCTATCTCAAATAATCTGCAACACATGCCAGATGCTATATAATTGGTTGCATAGATGGGAAGATTTTACAAATGTATCGTTGGGCACCCACTAATAGTTTATGGGGTATATTTATTAATGTGTGAGCGGACATGATACGATGTAGCTTATCATGTCCGCCGTATATCGATAAATGCAGCATTTATCATTGCACCAGAAGTTCTTGTGAATTGCTGGTGCAATGCTGCCCCCTGCACATTCGCGGCCAATCGGCTGTATTCGTTCGGATTGATTTCTGTCCGCGGCCTCAGAGCAGCCGGACAAGTTATGGTGCAGCGGCCTTAGATCGCTGCTTCATAACTTCTGAGCCTGAAGGCTTGCTGGAAACAAGGGGCATCAAGCTCCATACGGAGTTTATAAATCGATCACAATGAGTATTCTACTGACCTGGTTAATATTGTGATTTGACTAATATGAAATTAGGAAAACAAAAATCAGTTGTGAATTAATTTCATGCAACATTTAGGTGTCATCTTGATTGAGACTTCCTACACATATTGAGGCCGAATTATCAAGCCGTCAACTATGCTGCATTTGACGGCACAAATACGCTTGTCTAACATCGCCTAACATCGCAGCCGCGTACCTGAATACGCTCTCTTTATTTATAAAAAAAGCTGTCAAAAACCCGCACACCAAGTACGGATCGATGAGCAGCGGACTGTTGTTAACTAACAGTCATCGATCTCGCTGCTATTTGGCTTTTTCACAATTTTATTTATACCCTGTCACTAAACACCGCCACTATACTAAAATGTTTAACCTCTATCCCGCCGCTCCCCGACCCAGCCACAACTAAATAAAGTTATTAACCCCTATCCCGCTGCTCCCGGACCCCTCCGCAACAAAATAAATTTATTAACCCCTAAACCCCTGGCCTCCCACATCACTACCACTTACTAAACCTATTAACCTCTAAACCGCCAGCCCCCCACATCGCAATAAACTAAATTAAGCTATTAACCCCTAAACCTAACAACCCGCTAACTTTACATTAAATATTAACTCATCCCTAGCTTATAATAAATTTAAACTTACCTTTAGAATTAAAATAAACTATATTAAACTACTAATTAACCTACCCTAACTATTTTCCTACAATTACATTAAACTATATAAACTACTAATTAACCTACCCTAACTATTATACTAAAACTACATTAAACTAACAATTAAATTAACTATATTACATATTTAAAAACCTAACCCTACTCAAGTTATTTAAATCTACTATAAAGAATTACTAACGACTAGATTACGAGTTGTGCGTTAGGCTGAAAAAGCATCGTTAACAGGTCCTAACGCTGCTTTTTTATGCCTGCTGGTATTACGAGTCTTGCAGGTTTAGGGGCACCGCACACTTTTTTGGCCTTACCGCAAAACGACTTACGTAAACTTCGTAAACCCTTTTTTCTATGGGACTTCCATAGTGCTGGTATTACGAGTCTGTCCTGGGAGGCCAAAAAGTGAGTGGTACACCTTACTCCGTCAAGAGCCCTAACGCATTTAAAAGTCAGTAGTTATGAGTTTTACACTACAACGCCGTAGCATAAAACTCATAACTAAAGTGCGAAAAAGTACACTAACACCCATAAACTACCTATTAACCCCTAAACCGAGGCCCTCCCGCATCGCAAACACTAAAATAAAATTTTTAACCCCTGACCTGCCGCTCCAGACATCGCCGCCACTAGAATAAACATATTAACCCCTACACTGCTGCACTCCCGCCTTGCAAATACTAGTTAAATATTAACCCCTAATCTGCCGCCCCTAACATCACTACCACCTACCTACATTTATTAACCCCTAATCTGCCGCTCTGGACATCGCCGCCACCTACATTATACTTATTAAGCCCTAATCTGATGCCCCCGACATCGCCGACACCTACATTATTTTTATTAACCCCTAATCTGCCGCCCCCAATGTCGCCGCAACCTACCTACACTTATTAACCCCTAATCTGCTGCCCCCAACGTCGCTGCTACTATATTAAATGTATTAACCCCTAAACCTAAGTCTAACCCTAATCCTAACACCCCCTAACTTAAATATAATTTAAATAAATCTAAATAAAATTCCTATCATTACCTAAATTATTCCTATTTAAAACTAAATACTTACCTATAAAATAAACCCTAAGCTAGCTACAATATAACTAATAATTACATTGTAGCTAGCTTAGGGTTTATTTTTATTTTACAGGCAAGTTTGTATTTATTTTAACTAGGTAGAATAGTTATTAAATAGTTATTAACTATTTAATAACTACCTAGCTAAAATAAATACAAATTGACCTGTAAAATAAAATCTAACCTAAGTTACATTAACACCTAACACTACACTACAATTAAATAAATTAACTAAATTAAAAACAATTAAATTAATTAAAAAACAATTAGCTAAAGTACAAAAACAAACAAACACTAAATTACAGAAAATAATAAACAAATTGCAAGATATTTAAACTAATTACACCTAATCTAATAGCCCTATCAAAATAAAAAAGCCCCCCCCCCCAAAAAAAAAACCTAGCCTAAACTAAACTACCAATAGCCCTTAAAAGGGCCTTTTGCGGGGCATTGCCCCAAAGAAATCAGCTCTTTTACCTGTAAAAAAAAAATACAAACAACCCCCCAACAGTAAAACCCACCACCCACACAACCAACCCCCCAAATAAAATACTATCTAAAAAAACCTAAGCTCCCCATTGCCCTAAAAAGGGCATTTGGATGGGCATTGCCCTTAAAAGGGCAGTTAGCTCTTTTGCGGCCCAAACCCTAATCTAAAATATAAAACCCACCCAATACACCCTTAAAAAAATCTAACACTAATTCCCTGAAGATCGATTTACTGTTCTGAAGACCGGACATCCATCCTCAAGGAAGCAGCAGAAGTCTTCATCCAACTGGGTCGAAGTCCTCAACGAAGCCGGGAGAAGTCTTCATCCAAGCCGGGCGAAGTGGTCCTCCAGACGGGCAGAAGTCTTCATCCAGACGGCATCTTCTATCTTAATCCATCCGACGCGGAGTGGCTCCATCTTCAAGACATCCGACGCGGAGCATCCTCTTCATCCGGAGTCTTCTTACTGAATGACGGTTCCTTTAAAAGACGTCCCTTAGATTCCGATTGGCTGATAGAATTCTATCAGCCAATCGGAATTAAGGTAGAAAAAATCCGATTGGCTGATGCAATCATCCAATATGATTGAAGTCCAATCAGCAAATCTAAGCGGAATCTAAGGGACGCCATCTTGGATGACGTCACTTAAAGGAACCGTCATTCAGTAAGAAGACTCCGGATGTAGAGGATGCTCTGCGTCGGATGGATGAAGATAGAAGATGCCGTCTGGATGAAGACTTCTGCCCGTCTGGAGGACCACTTCGCCCAGTTTGGATGAAGACTTCTCCCGGCTTCGTTAAGGACTTCGACCCGGTTGGATGAAGACTTCTGCTGCTTCCTTGAGGATGGATGTCCGGTCTTCAGAACAGTAAGTCGATCTTCAGGGGGCTAGTGTTAGGTTTTTTTAAGGGTGTATTGGTGGGTTTTATATTTTAGATTAGGGTTTGGGCCGCAAAAGAGCTAACTGCCCTTTTAAGGGCAAGGCCCATCCAAATGACCTTTTCAGGGCAATGGGGAGCTTAGGTTTATTTAGATAGCATTTTATTTGGGGGGTTGGTTGTGTGGGTGGTGGGTTTTACTGTTGGGGGGGTTGTTTGTATTTTTTTTTACAGGTAAAAGAGCGGATTTATTTGCAATGCCCCGCAAAAGGCCCTTTTAAGGGCTATTGGTAGTTTAGTTTAGGCTAGGTTTTTTTTTTATTTTGGGGGGCTTTTTTATATTTATAGGGCTATTAGATTAGGTGTAATTAGTTTAAATATCTTGTAATTTGTTTATTATTTTCTGTAATTTAGTGTTTGTTTTTGTAATTTAGCTAATTGTATTTCATTTAATGGTTTTATTTTAGTTAATTTATTTAATTGTAGTTTAGTGTTAGGTGTTAGTGTAACTTAGGTTAGGTTTTATTTTACAGGTTAATTTGTATTTATTTTAGCTAGGTAGCTATTAAATAGTTAATAACTATTTTATAACTATTCTACCTAGTTAAAATAAATACAAACTTGTTTGTAAAATAAAAATAAACCCTAAGCTAGATACAATATAACTATTAGTTATATTGTAGCTATCTTAGGGTTTATTTTACAGGTAAGTATTTAGTTTTAAATAGGAATAATCTGGAAATGATAGGAATTTTATTTAGATTTATTTAAATTATATTTATGTTAAGGGTTGTTAGGCTTAGGGTTAGACTTAGGTTTAGGGGTTAATATATTTAGTATAGTGGCGGCGACGTTGGGGGTAGCAGATTAGGGGTTAATAAATGTAGGTAGGTGGCGGCGATGTTAGGGACGGCAGATTAGGGGTTAATAATATTTAACTTATGTTTGCGAGGCGGGAGTGCGGTGGTTTAGGGGTTAATATGTTTATTATAGTGGCAGCGATGTCCGGAGGGGTAGATTAGGGGTTAATAAATATAATGTAGGTGGCGACGATGTCGGGGCTGCAGATTAGGGTTTAATAAAAATAGGAGATAGGAGCTCACCTTGTATCCTAAAGCCTGCTCTGCAATAAACTTGTTCATTGACTCCAGGACTCAGCTTCCCTTCTTCCTCATCTTTAATAAAAATAATGTAGGTGTCGGCGATGTTGGGGGCAGCAGATTAGGGGTTAATAAGTATAATGTAGGTGGCAGCGATGTCCGGAGCAGCAGATTAGGGGTTAATAAATATAATGTAGGTGTCGGCGATGTCGGGAAGGCAGATTAGGGGTTAATAAGTGTAAGATTAGGGGTGTTTAGACTTGGGGTTCATGTTATGGTATTAGGTGTAAACATAAAATGTGTTTCCACATAGGAATCAATGGGGCTGCGTTACTGAGTTATACGCTGCTTTATTGCAGGTGTTAGACTTTTTCTCAGCCGGCTCTCCCCGTTGATTCCTATGGGGAAATCATGCATGAGCATGTACGATCAGCTCACCGCTGACTTAAGCAGCGCTGGTATTGAAGTGAAGTGTGGAGCAAAATTTTGCTCTATGCTCAGTTTTTGTCTGTTAACGCCGGGTTTGTAAAAACCCGTAATACCAGCGCTGCAGGTAAGTGAGCAGTGAGAGAAAACTGCTCGTTAGCACCGCATAACCTCTAACGCAAAACTCGTAATCTCGCCGTTAGTTACAAAAAAATAACAACTAAGTTACACAAAATAAAAAACACTAAGTTACACAACTAAAAAATAAATTATCAAATTTTTAAACTAATTACACCTAATCTAATAGCCCTATCAAAATAAAAAGCCCCCCCAAAATAAAAAACCCCTAGCCTACAATAAACTATCAATGGCCCTTAAAAGGGCCTTTTGAGGGGCATTGCCCCAAAGAAATCAGCTCTTTTACCTATAAAATAAAATACAAACACCTCCCCAACAGTAAAACCCACCACCCACACAACCAAACCCCCCCAAATAAAAACCTATCTAAAAAACCTAAGCTCCCCATTGCCCTGAAAAGGGCATTTGTATCGGCATCGCCCTTAAAAGGGCATTTAGCTCTTTTTCTGCCCAAAGTCCCTAAACTAGAATTAAAACCCACCCAATAAACCCTTAAAAAAACCTAACACTAACCCCCGAAGATCCACTTTCAGTTTTCGAAAACCGGAGATCCTTCCTCATCCAAGCGACAGAAGTCCTCTGCAAAGCCGGCAGAAGTCTTCATCCAAGCGGGCCGAAGTCTTCTTCCATCCCGGCAGAAGTCTTCATCCAGACGGCATATTCTATCTTCATCCATCTGGCGTGGAGCGGCTCCATCTTCAAGACATCCGGTGCAGAGCATCCTCTTCTTCCGACATCTCTTGAAGAATGAAGTTTCCTTTAAATGACGTCATCCAAGAATTCTATCAGCCAATCGGAATTAAAGGGTAAAAAATCCTATTGGCTGTTGCAATTAGCCAATAGGATTGAGCATTCATCCTATTGGCTGATCCAATCAGCCAATAGGATTGAGCTCGAATTCTATTGGCTGATTGGATCAGCCAATAGGATGAAAGCTCAATCCTATTGGTTGATTGCAACAGCCAATAGGATTTTTTCCACCTTAATTCCAATTGACTGATATAATTCTATCAGCCAATCGGAATGTAAGGGATGCCATCTTGGATGACGTCATTTAAAGGGAAACTTCATTCTTCAGAAGACGTCGGAAGAAGAGGATGCTCCGCTCCAGATGTCTTGAAGATGGAGCCGCTCCACGCCAGATGGATGAAGATAGAAGATGCCGTCTGGATGAAGGCTTTTGCCGGCTTCGAGGAGGACTTCTGCAGCTTGGATGAGGATGGATGTCCGGTCCTCGAAAACTGTAAGTGGATCTTTGGTGGTTAGTGTTAGGTTTTTTAAAAGGGTTTATTGAGTGGGTTTTAATTTTAGGTTAGGGACTTTGGGCAGAAACAGAGCTAAATACCCTTTTAAGGGCATTGCCCATACAAATGCCCCTTTCAGGGCAATAGGGAGCTTAGGTTTTTTAGATAGGTTTTTATTTGGGGGTTAATATATTTATTTAGTTGTGGTGGGGTCCGGGAGCGGCGGGATAGGGGTTAATACATTTTATTTAGTGGTGGTGATGTCGGGCAGCAGATTAGGGGTGTTTAGACTCTGGGCTTATGTTAGGGTGTTAGGTGTAAACGTAACTTTTATTCTATAATAGAAATCAATGGGATATCTGGCAGCAGCGAACATGAGCTTTCGCTGCTTTCAGACTCCCATTGATTCCTATGGCATCTGCGGCCTCCAGGGTGGCGGATTGTAAACCAGGTACGCTGGGCCGGAATAGTGTCAGATAGTGCCGAATTTGTATT
Organism: Bombina bombina; assembly: GCF_027579735.1. Lineage (NCBI taxonomy): Eukaryota > Metazoa > Chordata > Amphibia > Anura > Bombinatoridae > Bombina > Bombina bombina. Next base: position 251,608,426 of record NC_069505.1, read on the forward strand.
CTGAACATCTGTAATGATGTAAGCATCGATCTGTGTTGGATTGAGACCAACGGATCGTATGTTACGTCACAAATTTCAACTTTTGCCGGTCTGTAGGCTTTGATAAATGGGTCGAATCAAGCTCGCCACAATTACGCTGCAGAATTCCAGCGCATTTGCAGTTGACGGCTTGATAAATATCCCTCCTTAAGTGCTTTTTTAAAAATTTTTTGGTGATAATTACTAACTTTTACTGAATAGATTCAGTATTAACATTATGTACTATTTAATCTTTAAAGGGACTTGATACCCAGATGTTCAAGAATTTAAAAGTGATGCAGCATAGATGTAAAAAGCTTACTATAAAATAGCTCCCGAGCATCTCTATGTAAAAAAGGAAGATATTTTACCTCAACATTTCCTCAGTGGCCACATCCCATTGTAAAGGGGCATTTTTAGCAGCTAATCAGGATGCTAGTCCCAGGACTTGCAAGGGAGCGTGCCTCCGGCATGGTTATGCACAGTAACTTTATTTTCACTCCTCAGTTAAAGCAAGTTTACTATGAAGTCTCACAAAAGTTCAGTAAAATATTATGAGCTCACAGTAAAGCAAAGTGGGACATCAGCACTGATGAAGCTGATTGGCTGTTTGTTTATTTTCCAACTTGCAGCTGAACATTATTTGACGTATAACTGTTCACAGAGCACTTACTCTGGTGAGCTGATGAAATTGAGAGGTAAAATAGCTTTACTTTATTACATAGAGAGGTTCATTTTCTTGTCACCTTTTTACTGTTATGCTACATCACTTGCAAGTGATTTTGCACATAAAAAACATGTAGGATGTTTTCTATTACTCTTGTTAGTTTTCTGACCCCAGTATTTTAACTTTGCTGCAATAAAGATAAAATTTTATTTACTGCCCCCTCTCTATTTTAGATTTTGTTTGCTTGTTCACTTTGACATCTTTGCCTCCTTTAATAACACATGCCTAGATTACGAGTTTTGGGCTATAGAGGGTGCGAAATGAACGCAACAAAAGTTGTGTTATTTCACCCCCTATAGCGCTGCCATTACGAGTTTTTGAAAAGCCTCCTTGTGCGTGCGATATGGTGGCGATAAGCTCCATACCGCACAAAATCCAAGGGCTGCTTTGACGTGCTTGTGCACACTTTCCCCCATAGACATCAATGGGGAGAAAGTGTTAGAAAAAAAACTAACACCTGCGATCGCAGAATTGCGATCGCCGTAATGCAACCCCATTGATGTCTATGGGGAAAAAAAAGTTACGTTTAAAACTAACACCCTATCATAAACCCCAGGTCTAAACACCCCTAATTTGCTGCCCTGACATCGCCGACACCTAAATAAAGTTATTAACCCCTAATCTGTCGCTCCTGACATCGCTTCCACTAATAAAAGTTATTAACCCCTATTCCGCTGCTCCCTAACATCACCGCCACTAATAAAAGTTATTAACACCTATTCCGCCACTTCCCGACATCACTGCCACTTATAAAAGTTATTAACCCCTATTCCGCCGCTCCCCGACAATGCCGCCACAATAATACATTTATTAACCCTTAAACCTCTGGCCTCCCACATCACCACCACTAAATAAACCTATTAACCCCTAAACCAAAGATACAGTGTACGGTGGTGACCATATGAAAAGGACGCTCCGCGCCCAATGTCTTCAAGGATGGATACGCTCCACGCCGATAGAAGACGCCGCCTAGATGAAGACTTCTCGCCGCCTGGATGAAGACTTCTTGTCACCTGGATGAAGACTTCTCACCGCCTGGATGAGGATGGATGTCCGGACTTCAGAAACTGTGAGTGGATCTTCGGGGGTTAGTGTTAGGTTTTTTAAAATCTTTTTGGGTAGGTTTTTTTTTAGATTACGGTTTTGGGCTTTAGGTAAAAGCGCTGAATGCCCTTTTCAGGGCAATTTAAAAGAGCTGAATGCCCTTTTAAGGGCAATGCTCATACAAATGCCCTTTTCAGGGCAATGGGTAGCTTAGGTTTTTTGTTAAAGTTAGGTTTTTTATTTTGGGGGGTTGATTGGGTGGTGGGTTTTACTGTTGGGGGGGTTTTGTATTTTTTCCAGGTAAAAGAGCTGATTTCTTTAGGGCAGCCTCCTGGGAAAAAAAAGAAAAAAGAAAGAAAATACATTTTTTGGCTGAATAAATATAATTTCTCCAATAGTCTCCCTATTGGAAAAATTATATTTATTCTGCCAAAAAAGGTTCCAGTCTACTGTCCAATTTAATAAAAAATATATACCTCTATACCTCCCTACCGCACGTGCGGTAGAGAGGTATAGCCTGCTATATCCCTTTGCACATTTTTTCTATGTGCCTGCTGCTCCACCCATAACAGAGCCTATACCTTTGCTAATAGCACAATTTTCAGTGTGCGGTTGGGCCATTTCTATGGGCGAGCAGCAGGGGAAGCTCCCAAGGCTAGGAACTAACTACAAGTCCCATAATGCATAGCCATTACTTAGCCAATGAGAGAGCGTCTGGTGGTCAGGGGAGGAGGGGGCTGCAGACTTGCACGTGTGTGGAGCAAACACTGGCACTGCTAATCAAGGTATGTCTCTATCCTACTTTATCATCATATCTACTTAGGCAAAAACTCACTCCAGATCATATTATAGCATAAAGATAGAGTGTAGACTGCAACAGCAGCAGCCAGCAAGTAGAGCAGTTCAGTGTAGTCGATCAGGGAGAATTACAGCAGTGAAGATTTCTAAGATGGAAAACGTTTTTACTACATTTGTTATGTATATTCTTTACTGATAAAATGATTTTTTTTATTTTACATCTGTAGTCTAGGACTACAGATGTAAAGTAAAAAAAAAATCGTTATGCATCAGTAAAGAATATACATAACACATGTAGAAAAAACGTTTTCCATCTTAGAAATCTTCACTTCTGTAATTCTTAAATGTTATGCACCACTGCCACCTGCTGGCTGCAAGTAATATAGCAAGCATTATAATATGATTATGATTGTGTATGCGGGTAATATATATATATATTTTATATATATATATATATATATATATATATATATATATATATATATATATATATACATATAAGAACTAGGAAAGGGAGGGCACTCTCAGGATATATATCATATGCATATAAGCAATCAAAGTCAATTTATTGTTTTGACAACAACATTAGTAAGTCATAGGAATAGGTCGACGTTTCGGCTTACATAGAAGCCTTCATCAAGACAAGTGAACAACTCATATCGGCGACTTACAGCTGCATACAACAACACCGGTAGGATAGAATCTATCATTAGATAGATAATTTCTTCGTTTTGGTTTATTCATGATGTTTTACCTTTGTCTATAATTCATATATCCAGAAGTACTTTGTTTCTGTTTGTTTCACAAGATGATCTCTCTGTATCTCAGAACAACTTCTGAAGTAAGGTTATTGGTCCAATAATCTAAAGGTCTCTGAACTTCTATAAGTAATCTCTCAGTACTATGAAGCACCTGTCCTAATTCTATAAAAATCAGAGTATTCTGATTTGTATTGGGTGCAGAATTTATTTTTAAAGTTTGTCATATGCTCCCTGCTAACTGCGCTCTCTCCAGCAACATTTCCCTTTTTTAGTGATCTCTCTCTCTCTCTTTCTCTCTCTCTCTCTTTCTCTCTCTCTCTTTCTCTCTTTCTCTCTCTCTTTCTCTCTCTTTCTCTCTCTTTCTCTCTCTTTCTCTCTCTCTTTTTCTCTCTCTCTTTTTCTCTCTCTCTTTTTCTCTCTCTTTTGTAGTACAAAATAGCAGAGACAAATGATCATTTGTGATATATAACAATATCAGGTTTTACGACAGGTATGTTATTAAAAAATAATCTCTGTTATAATCCTGTTATTTCACTGTTTAGAGAGATTTATTTTCATTCTGATAAATAAAGGATACAATTCAAGCTTACTTTAATGAGTTTAGAAAGAAATAAAGCATGTGAAATGTATATCTAGTTACTAAGGTTTCTGGAATGTTTTATGTTAAAATATGCCATAAACAATTTTGTGCACCAGCTTTTGTTAAAATCAATTATTATAGTGAAATTTTTTTTTTGCTCAGAACAGGCGGACAGGTTATGGAGCAGCGGTCTTTGTGACCACTGCTTCATAACTGCTGTGTTTGGCGAGTCTGAAGACTCGCCAGAAACACGGGCCGTCAAGCTCCTTTTGGAGCTTGATAGATAGGCCCCACTGTGTTTAATATAATATACAGATTCTACCGACATAGGAGAGTTAAAAAACACGTCATGCTTTAGTAGCTAATTGCGCTATATATAAAAAAAGACCATACCTTTTTACTTAAAAGACCATTAAATACAGAAGAATTTAATGATCAGCAAGCGCACAATAAAAAAAATGCAGTAAACCTTACTCTGAATTTGAAATGAGCAGTAGAATGTTTTGAAAAACTTAAAAATGTACTTTGTGGGCCCACTCTATCATGTGACAGGCCAATCACAGACTCATATACATATATATATACATAGGGCTAGATTACAAGTGGAGTGCTAATGTTAGCGCACACTTGATATTGAAATATTTCACCCGCACTAACTTGCGTGCGTATTATAAGTTGAAAGTAAATTTACTTCGCGCTCGTTAGTGCGACAGTTCTCATGTGAAGGGTTAGGGCTGAATAAAAAGTTGCACTAAACACAACATAAATACATTGAAATAAACAGTTACACTCATATACACTATCTAATACAAATTATTCATATAAATATAAATTGAGATTAATTATAAGGTATTTGAATGGAAAGGGTTATAATGTATATATTCATACATATACAAGTCTAAATATGCATATGTATATATAAATAGATATGTACAGTATATATGTTTATATGTGTATATTTATGTCTCTGAGGAAGCACATTTGCGAATGCACAAAAAAAGTGTCATATTCATGGGAGTCTCTTGATTTAGTGTGTATGCATGACCGTACTACAATGAAGGAGTTTGCTGGTTTCAAATTAGGACTGCACTTTTCTACAGCCCTTTCCACTCAAATACCTGAAAACATGAAAAATCATTTTTATTCAATTTCAAAGTGTTTTACTGTGTATGTATTGTACACATTTTACATTCCAATGTTCTTCACATAGGGGACATTTTTTTATTGCACTTTTAAATATATATTCCTATATAGAAGGCAGTCGGTACCTACAAGCTGGAGGTCGAGGAGCGGAAGAGGAGGAAATTCAAGCGTGAAGAGCATGATTACAGCGTCGGCAACGTGTACCGGTGGAACCGCCCCTACAGACGGATGGCCAATCGAGGATCACGATAGGCGGGCACGCAACCACGGTCACAGAGACACGCCGAAGGAGGTGCAACATCAAGCACAGACAGTTCCGGAGGAGAACGGATAACCACCGCGATGACCCACAGTACAGTAACGACAGGTACCGACACTTCACTCTCAACCTCGGCTTCTTTTTTAGGGGAGCACAGACAGGAGGCCAGAGATCGAGGAGGCGGATCAGACGTGGGCGAAAACACAGGAGGTATGGGGACCAGGTCGCAAGTGAAACCAACACGGAGGAGGTAAATGTTATAAACTTATCTTCAAAGAGTTTAAATCAGCAGGAGATTGATGTGTTGAACAAAGGACTTACATTTTGCCCTTTGCCCCACTGAGCAGGCTGACACCTTTGCCCTCATGAAAGATCTAACACGTTTCTTTAGAGGCATTAGATTAAAGGCCTTTTTTGCCCTCAGAGAGGACTTTGTACACAATGGACATGACATTGGTGATAATGAGATTTTTGACACAGGACCTTTGGGACTTACCGTAAAAAGCACATTCAACCCTTCAGGAGACAATGAAGTTCTAGAGACATTCATTAAAATTGTGGATAATGAGTATAAAAATTTGGTACATAAAAAATCTACACACAAAGATAGATATAATTTTTCTAAACAAGAGTTCAATATTTTGCAAGGGTTGGAAAGGGATACATCCATCACGATCAAGCCCGCGGATAAGGGCGGGTGGTGGTCGTGATGGACACTATTAAATACAGGGCAGAAATTGTACGCCAATTAACAGATGTGTTGGTCTATGAAAAGTTAAATGCAAATCCTACAGAAAATGTACGTAAAGAATTAAAAAGAATTCTAGATAAAGGTGTACATCACAATCTGTTAACTCAAAAAAATATCAATTTCTAACACCTACACATCCCTTAATTCCTGCATTTTATGTGATACCAAAGGTACACAAGCAACTCATAGACCCACCCGGTAGGCCCATAGTGGCCGGTATAGGCTCTTTGATGAGCCCTACCGCACAATTCCTGGATAAAATCTTAGCGCCACTGATAACACAAGGCAAATCTTATGTCAGGGACACGATACAATTCATAGAGAAAATAGATGCTATCAAAGATATAGATGACAGTGTCATCTTGTCCACTTGGGATGTTACTTCCCTTTACACGGTCATTCCCCACGATGTGGGGATTGACTGTGTAGAAGAAGCCTTAGAAAAAAGTGAGCTGTACAGTGATATACAACAAACATGGCTTCTAGAGTTGTTAACTTTGGTACTTACCAACAATTTCTTCCTTTTTGAAAACTAATTTTATATGCAAAAAACAGGCACAGCGATGGGATCAAATGTGGCCCCATCCTTTGCCTGTTTGGTGATGGACGCCATTGAGGAAAGGCATGTATATACTAATCTGCTATTTTCCAAACACTGTCAGGGGTGGTTCCGCTACATAGATGACTTGTTCATCGTTTGGCGCGACCCCCTGAAACACTAACTGAATTTAAACTTTGCATAGAGATTGCAGTTTCATTTTTAAAATTCAGCAGTAAGATGGATATGCAGAAAGTGGAATTTCTTGATACAATGGTGTACAAGAAGGAGGGAGGATTGGTCACAGATATTTTTGTAAAAGCCACTGATAGAAATACACTTTTACACAGAAACAGCTTTCACCCTCCACGAGTCTTTCAGAGTGTGCCCAGATCACAATTATTGAGATTAGAGAGGATTGTATCGGACCCACTAATCAGACGAGATAGATCTGAGAGCATGAAGAGTAAATTTGTCAGCAGGGGCTACGATGCTCTTGAGTTAGAAACCATTGAGAAGTCTCTAAAAAATCGTCCAGTCAGATCAAACACTGTTAAAGATAAAAGCAAGAACACTGTCAAGGAGACTAGAATGAATTTTGTAAGCTCATATAATATGCTGAGCAAGAAAGTGTATAATATCATTAAAAAACATTGGTATCTCCTACGGGAGACTTGTCCAGAGATTGAGGAATTTAGGGTAGTCCCTAGGGCCTCATATTGAAAGGCCCACACTATTGGTAGAAAGTTGGTTCATGCCATATCTGACAAGCCTAAGAGTGATACCCAGAGACAATTTTTTGGAACCCCCAAGGAGGGCACATTCCCATGCTTAGGGTGTGCCCAATGTATCAAGGGGGGAGTAATTTCCCACCCACACACAGGGAGGAGGTACCAGATCAAAGGGTACTATACGTGTGATTCGGCTTATGTTGTTTATACGCTTAAGTGCCCATGTGGACAACACAAAAGATAAGAGACCGCATTTGTCAACATAAATCGACCATTCGTAACAATAAGATGTTAAATCTTCCATTCCCAGCACATTTTGCTGAGATGGGTCATCAGGCAAATCAGTTAAGGTATTTGGTAATAGATAGCGCCCCTAAGAGACTCAGAGGAGGCGATAGGCATAGGGACTTAATAAATCGGGAAGCCAAATGGATTTGGCTTCTCAACACCTTACACCCCAAGGGGTTAAATAGAGAGTTTGATATTTTGCCCTTGACATGATAAACATGTATTATACAATAACTATAATCTTTATTGATCTGCTGTAGATTATTGTCAGTGTTATTTTGTTTTTCAGCAATAATGCAATATGGTCAGCGACTTGCTGCATTTGTTTTTAATAGGTTGTCCAATTCTTGCCAAGGGGTGCTAGGGGTTAAATTATGTGTTGTTTTCTTTTTCCACAGGATATGTGATGAGGTCAATACCTGTTAAACACACCCATGTTCTGTAATTGGTTACCTGTTTTATGTTTGACCCTATAAAAGGGGTATGTGTGTCAGTTATAAATTAGCTTGAGAAAGGGGCAGGAGCCCCGAAACGTTGTTCTAATAAAAGGTTCAGCCTTTGATACCGTGTGCTACCTTCATTTCACTGGATATACATGTTACATTGGGGCCTGAAGGGTAGTCCTACTAGGTATTGCACCGGACACTACTTATACTAAGAAAAATCTACCTATTGGATGTGTGTGCGAATCCCACCTGCTTTTCCTTATATATATATATATATATATATATATATATATATATATATATATATATATATATATATATACAGGGAGTGCAGAATTATTAGGCAAGTTGTATTTTTGAGGATTAATTTTATTATTGAACAACAACCATGTTCTCAATGAACCCAAAAAACTCATTAATATCAAAGCTGAATATTTTTGGAAGTAGTTTTTAGTTTGCTTTTAGTTTTAGCTATTTTAGGGGGATATCTGTGTGTGCAGGTGACTATTACTGTGCATAATTATTAGGCAACTTAACAAAAAACAAATATATACCCATTTCAATTATTTATTTTTACCAGTGAAACCAATATAACATCTCAACATTCACAAATATACATTTCTGACATTCAAAAACAAAACAAATCAAATCAGTGACCAATATAGCCACCTTTCTTTGCAAGGACACTCAAAAGACTGCCATCCATGGATTCTGTCAGTGTTTTGATCTGTTCACCATCAACATTGCGTGCAGCAGCAACCACAGCCTCCCAGACACTGTTCAGAGAGGTGTACTGTTTTCCCTCCTTGTAAATCTCACATTTGATGATGGACCACAGGTTCTCAATGGGGTTCAGATCAGGTGAACAAGGAGGCCATGTCATTAGATTTTCTTCTTTTATACCCTTTCTTGCCAGCCACGCTGTGGAGTACTTGGACGCGTGTGATGGAGCATTGTCCTGCATGAAAATCATGTTTTTCTTGAAGGATGCAGACTTCTTCCTGTACCACTGCTTGAAGAAGGTGTCTTCCAGAAACTGGCAGTAGGACTGGGAGTTGAGCTTGACTCCATCCTCAACCCGAAAAGGCCCCACAAGCTCATCTTTGATGATACCAGCCCAAACCAGTACTCCACCTCCACCTTGCTGGCGTCTGAGTCGGACTGGAGCTCTCTGCCCTTTACCAATCCAGCCACGGGCCCATCCATCTGGCCCATCAAGACTCACTCTCATTTCATCAGTCCATAAAACCTTAGAAAAATCAGTCTTGAGATATTTCTTGGCCCAGTCTTGACGTTTCAGCTTGTGTGTCTTGTTCAGTGGTGGTCGTCTTTCAGCCTTTCTTACCTTGGCCATGTCTCTGAGTATTGCACACCTTGTGCTTTTGGGCACTCCAGTGATGTTGCAGCTCTGAAATATGGCCAAACTGGTGGCAAATGGCATCTTGGCAGCTGCACGCTTGACTTTTCTCAGTTCATGGGCAGTTATTTTGCGCCTTGGTTTTTCCACACACTTCTTGCGACCCTGTTGACTATTTTGAATGAAACGCTTGATTGTTCGATGATCACGCTTCAGAAGCTTTGCAATTTTAAGAGTGCTGCCTCCCTCTGCAAGATATCTCACTATTTTTGACTTTTCTGAGCCTGTCAAGTCCTTCTTTTGACCCATTTTGCCAAAGGAAAGGAAGTTGCCTAATAATTATGCACACCTGATATAGGGTGTTGATGTCATTAGACCACACCCCTTCTCATTACAGAGATGCACATCACCTAATATGCTTAATTGGTAGTAGGCTTTCGAGCCTATACAGCTTGGAGTAAGACAACATGCATAAAGAGGATGATGTGGTCAAAATACTCATTTGCCTAATAATTCTGCACTCCCTGTATATATCTGTATATATCTATACTCATATATTTATATAGATATAAAGGTATAGATATATATATTTTACAAAAAAATACATCATATATAAATATATATATATATATATATATATATATATATATAGTATATATATTAAAAAAAAGTAATAGAACATTTTCTTCTATGCGAAGAACATTGGAATGTCGCGGTGTCAGATTAATGTGCAAGCAAAAGTGTTAGTTTTTTCAGTTTGCATGCTCCATTAAAGTTTATGCGGGGAAGAATTTATTGCGATTGCAATATTTAAATTATTAAAATTAGCATGCATCGGCTTTTGCTTGTGCGTAAAACATTTTACTTTAAATACGTGTAATAAGCTGCACATGTTAAAAGTTTACTTCCGGTGGTTTGTGCAAGCTATTTATTGCTCCAAATCGAGCTTAAACTTCACTAGAAGTTATATTTTTGTGCACTTATTACAAGATGAAAGTAAAACTTCAGGACTTTGGATAACACATTCACCCCATAGACTTCAAAGGAGAGCTTAGAAGAAAAAAACTCACGTGATAACCTCAAAAGAGTTGTTCATATTTTACATTCTAATGTTCTTCACATACAGGCTTTTATTAAAATGTAAATACATATTTATATATATATATATATATATATATATATATATATATTTATATATATATATCTGTATAAATCTATAACTACATATCTATTCCTATATATATATATATATATATGTATGTTGTATGCAAAAGTTTAGGCACCCCTGACAATATCCATGATTTTCATTTATAAATAATTGGGTGTTTGGGTCAGCAATTTCATTTTGATCTATCAAATAACTTAAGGACACAGTAATATTTCAGTAGTGAAATGAGGTTTATTGGATTAACAGAAAATGTGCAATATGCATCAAAACGAAATTAGACAGGTGGATACATTTGGGCACCCTTGTCATTTTGTTGATTTGAATACCTGTAACTACCTAGCACTGATTAGTTGGAACACATAATTGGTTTGGTGAGCCCATTAAGACTTGAACTTCATAGACAGGTGCATCCAATCATGAGAAAAGGTATTTAAGGTGACCAATTGCAAGTTGTTGTTCTCTTTGGGGGCCCCAAAACAACTCTCAAATGGCCTGAAAACAAAGATTGTTCAACTTTATGGTTTAGGGGAAGGCTACAAAAAGCTATTGCAGAGATTTATGCTGTCAGTGTTCACTGTGAGGAACATAGTGAGGAAATGGAAGACCACAGGCACAGTTCTTGCTAAGGCCAGAAGTGGCAGGCCAAGTAAAATATCAGAAAGTCAAAGAATGGTGAGAACGGTCAAAAACAGCCCACAGACCACCTCCAAAGACCTACAACATCATCTTGCTGCAGATGGTGTCACTGTGCATCGTTCAACAATTCATCACACTTTGCACAAGGAGAAGCTGTATAGGAGAGTGATGCGGAAGAAGCCTTTTCTGCACACACGCCACAAACAGAGTCACTTGAGGTATGCAAACGCACATTTGGACAAGCCAACTTCATTTTGGAAGAAGGTGCTCTGGACTGACAAAACTAAGATTGAGTTATTTGGTCATAACAAGGGGCGTTATGCATGACGGCAAAAGAACACAGCGTTCCAAGACAAACACTATAGTAAAATTTGGTGGATGTTTCATCATGCTGTGTGACTGTGTGGCCAATGCCGATACTGGAAATCTTGTTAAAGTTGAGGGCCGCATGGATTCCACTCAATATCAGCAGATACTTGAGAATAATGTTGAGGAATCAGTCACAAAGTTGAAGTTACTCCGGGGCTGGATATTTCAACAAGACAACGACCCAAAACACTGCTCAAAATGTACTCTGGCATTTATGCAGAGGAACAAGTACAATGTTCTTCAATGGCCATCCCAGTCCCCAGACTTGAATATCATTGAAAATCTGTGGGGTGATTTGAAGCGGGCTGTCCATGCTCGGCAACCATCAAACCTAACTGAACTGGAGATGTTTTGCAAAGAGGAATGGTCCAAAATACCTTCACCCAGAATCCAGATACTCATTGCAGGCTATAGGAAGAGTATACAGGCTGTTATTTCTGCTAAAGGAGGCTCTACTAAATATTGATGCAATATTTCTGCTGGGGTGCCCAAATTTATGCACCTGTCTAATTTCGTTTGGATGCATATTGCATATTTTCTGTTAATCCAATAAACCTCACTGCTGAAATATTACTGTGTCCTTCAGTTATTTGATAGATCAAAATGAAATTGCTGATCCAAACACCCAATTATTTATAAATGAAAATCATGGAAATTGTCAGGGGTGCCTAAACTTTTGCATACAACTGTATGTGTATAGCTATATATTTTACATTAATATTATCAAATATATATAGAAATATAGGTCTAATGTAGGTCTAACGTGGTGTCGGATTAGCGCCCATGAAAACTTAATTATCTTAAAGTGCGCTATTACAATATTAAATATTAAAAAACAAATTACCAATAATTAATATTCACAGTCAATACACAGTAAAACACATAATGATGTAATTATTATTTATACACACACACACACATATATATCAGATAGTGTTTATATGAGTGTAGTAGTATAATGTAATGTGCTTATGTTGTTTGGCGCAACTTTTATTTTATTCCTAACCATTTACGTAAGGTCTTCAGTGGCATTAACCTTATGTACATTTAATTTGATTGTGCTCAAGCTAACCCGTTTACTGTCAAATTGTATTATGTGCACTAAAGTTAGCGCGCCACATGTAATCTAGCCCAATGTATATGTGTATATATATATATATATTTATATATATGTGTGTGTGTGTGTATATAAATATATATATATATATATATATATATACAGTATGTGTCTGTGTGTGTGTGTGTATATAAATATATATATATGTGTGTGTGTGTTTATATAAATATATATATATGTGTGTGTATATATATATATATACAGAGTATGTATGTATGTGTGTATTTATGTGTTTATATAGATATTTATGTAAATATATACATAGATACACATTCAAACACATTTTTATACATATATACACTTATATACATTTTGGACGCCTTTACAGTCAAATACCTTAAAAGTTAAAATATCTTTTTCACTCAATTTTAATATTTATTAATGTATAGTGATGTCGCAAATAGTTCGCCGGCAAATAGTTCCCGGCGAACATATGCGATGTTCAATCCGCCCCCTATTCGTCATCATTGAGTAACACTTGGACCCTGTACCTCACAGTCAGCAGGCACATTCCAGCCAATCAGCAGCAGACCCTCCCTCCCAGACCCTCCTACCTCCTGTACAGCATACATTTTAGATTCATTTGGAAGCTGCATTCTTAGTGAGAGGAGGGACAGTGTAGCTGCTGCTGATTTAGTAGGGAAATCTATAGCTAGGCTAGTTTATTCAGTGTCCACTACAGTCCTGAAGGACTCATCTGATCTCTGCTGTAAGGACAGCACCCCAAAAAGCCCTTTTTAGGGCTGCTTTTTTTTTTTTCCCTGTGTAATCTAATTGCAGTTGCCCTCTTGCCAGCGTGTGTGTCAGGCTCACAGCGTATACTGTGCCCACTTGCCCAGTGCCACCACTCATATCTGGTGTAACAGTAGTTTAGATTTAAATAAAACAACACTTTTGTGACTGTGTTAAATAATAGCAGTCAGTTTCCTTCACACGTGTGCGTTTCAGTGCCTGCCTGCCAGGGCATAGTGTCACCCCAGTGCAACTCATATCTGGTGTAACAGTAGTTTAGATTTAAATAAAACAACACTTTTGTGACTGTGTTAAATAATAGCAGTCAGTTTCCTTCACACGTGTGCGTTTCAGTGCCTGCCTGCCAGGGCACAGTGTCACCCCAGTGCAACTCATATCTGGTGTAACAGTAGTGTAGATTTAAAAAAAAAAAAAAAACACTTTTTTGACTGTGTTAAATAATAGCAGTCAGTTTCCTTCACACTAATAATAATAAAGGGATTATCTATCTTTTAAAACAATAAAAATTCTGGTGTAGACTGTCCCTTTAAACGGGGAGTTTGGTCTGTCACTGTGAAGCGGGCGTAACCCTTACACTACCTGATCGATACAACATCATACCTGATGTTTTAAAGCACGTTATTCCAAACAATTTAGGAATGTTAGGTGATTTATGCCCTTTATGGATTAAAACCAGACTCTGCATCAACTATGTAATTTTCCATAGGAGTTTTGCCATGGATCCCCCTCCGGCATGCCACAGTCCAGGTGTTAGTACCCTTGAAACAACTTTTCCATCACTATTGTGGCCAGAAAGAGTCCCTGTGGGTTTTAAAATTCGCCTGCCTATTGAAGTCTAGGGCGGTTCGCCTGGTTCGCCCGTTCGTGAACAGTTGCGGAAGTTTGCGTTTGCCGTTCGCGAACGCAAAATTTTAGGTTCGCAACATCACTATTAATGTATTTTAATATGTCTTACTGTAAATAATTAGCATTCCAATGTTCTTCACCTAGAAAAAAAATCTTAGTATTTTTAAATATAATTATATATATATATATATATATATATATATAGCTCTATATAGGGATCAAGAAGAAAGAAAGTATTTCTTTAACTTTGCCTCAGGAAAAACTTTCTTTCTTCTTGATCACTTTATCCGGACCAGGGTCCTGAGGCAAAGGGAGTTCGCAATTCCTCACTCTGTAAAGGAGAAGATCCATTCCGGAGCTGAAAGACAGTGATTGGCTTGGATCGATCATGTGAATCGGACCTCCCCCCCAAGATTTGGACGCAGCTACAAGCGGCAAGTTTGGATGCAGGAGACCACAGCATGGAAGCTACCGAGCAGGCACACGGAGAGCGGTGAGTAGGCATAGCCATGGGTTGTTTTGGGCACAGGCTGCTCTATGGGTTCCACTCCCGCAGGTGCTGGTGTAAGTTAGATACATGCACAGCAGAGAGGGCTGGCCTTTTAGCGTGTATATTCCACTGCATCTATGGATTGACACTGTATACTGTATTGGCTGATATCTATTCTATCCAATAAGCTCACGGAGGGATCTCAGAGAGAGGGAATTGACCTCAACAGGGGTACATTGGGACTGTGCAACGTGTGATACTTTATAACTGTGATTATATATTCATATAGATATATAGGTGAAAATACATATTTTACAAAAAACAGTCATATATATATATATTTAAAAATAAAAAGAACATTGTCCTCTAATTGAAGAACATTGGAATGTAAAAAGAAGTAAATGCGGTTGCAATATCTGTAGTCTTGAAGTTAGCATTCATCGGGTTAAGCTTACGCGCAAACACTTTACTTTCAACTTGCAATTCATGTGCTAACCTGCCCACGTTAAAAGTTCAGTTTGAGTGGTGTTTGTGAGCACGTGAAAAAAATACTAATAAATAAACGTGCCTCTGGCCCAATGTAAGGTGATCACTTAAATAGGTAGGAACTCTGTGGAATTTATAAAGATTATACCCTCCCCTCTTCACCGACAAGAGATGTGAATTATTTTTACCAATTGAACAGCCTCTGCCTTGTATCCAGTCACTTATTGGCACATAGAACACATGTCACTGTGAAGGATACATCATCAGAAAAATTACTTAAAAACTTTACCAAACTAATTTAAAGGAAAAAAAATGTTTTCTCTATAAAACAATAACATTTGCAGAAAAGGAAGCTTAAAAACAATGAAAAACAAAAACAGTCTGTTTCCTTGTTGTAATATAAAAGCACTGAGCAGTGGGTCACACTTAATAGAAATCATTGCAATTTGTATTATTTATCATTTTAAAAGGATTTGAGCTTTTATTTATTTTTTGCTTCATTTGTGCTTTTTTTTTTACTTCTTGTCACAGCTCCACAAGGAGGCTGTGGTCTCTACAGGAAGGCAAAGGAGGAGCTTCCCCTTGTAAACAGTTGCTAGGAGACACATGCTCTAGCTCCAGTCAGTTTCTTGCCCATGCTCAGTAGAAGACTTTTGTTGCATCATGTGACAGAAAGCAATCGTTGAACTTAAGTTCTATAATGGTGTCTACACTGAGGGGGGTATTTATCAAGCTGTCAACTGTGCTGCATTCGCCAGCACCAATACGCTCGCCTAACATCGCCTTACATCGCGGCCGCAGACCTGAACACGATCTCCATATTTATAAAAAAAGCCGGAAAAAAGACGTGCACCAAGTACGGGGCGATGAGCATCGGATTGTTGTTAACTAATAGTCATTGATCTCGTGTCTATTCGGCTTTTTACCAACTTTATTTATATTCTATCACTAAATGCCGCCACTATACTAAAATGTTTAACCCCTATCCCGCCACTCCCATGCCCCGCCACAACCTAAATAAAGTTATTAACCCCTATCCTGCCGCTCCTGGACCCCGCCGCAACCTAAATACATTTATTAACCCCCTATCCCGCCGCTCCCGGACCCCGCCGCAACCTAAATAAAGCTATTAACCCCTATCCCGCCACTCCTGGACCCTGCCGCCACTAAATAAATTTATTAACCCCTAAACCTCTGGCCTCCCACATAACTACAACTAACTAAACATATTAACCCCTAAACCGTCAGCCGCCCACATTGCCATAAACTAAATTAAGCTATTAACCCCTAAACCTAACAACCCGCTAACTTTAAATTAAAATTACAACATCCCTATCTTCTAATAAATTTAAACTTACCTGTAGAATTAAAATAAACTAATTTTAAACTATTAATTAACCTACCCTAACTATTATCCTACAATTAAACTAAACTAGCAATTAAATTAACTAAATTGCATATTAAAAAACCCTCACCCTACTCAAATTATTTAAATATACTATTTAACCTTATTAAAAATTACTAAATTACAAAAAAAAAAACGCTGTTACAAAAAATAAAGAATTACGAAAAAAGACACATTATCAAACATAAAAAAGAATTACACCTAATCTAATAGCCCTATCAAAATAAAAAAGCCCCCCCCAAAATAAAAAAAAAACACTAGCCTACAATAAACTACCAATGGCCCTTAAAAGGGCCTTTTGTGGGACATTGCCCCAAAGAAATCAACTCTTTTACCTGTAAAAAAATACAAACACCCCCCAACAGTAAAACCCACCACCCAACCAACCAACCCCCCCAAATAAAAAAAACCTATTCAAAATATCCTAAGCTTCCCATTACCCTTAAAAGGGCATTTAGCTCTTTTACATGCCCAGACCCTAATCTAAAAATAAAACCCATCCAAAAAAAAACTTAAATAAACCTAGCACTAACCCCCGATGATCTACTTATAGTTATTGTAGTCCTGCTTGAAGGATCCATCCAGTCGGCAAGAAGTCTTCATCCAGACGGCCTCTTCCATCTTCATCCAGCCGGCGAAGTCCTCATCCAGGTGGCAAGAAGTCTTCATTCAGACAGCATCTTCTATCTTCATCCATCCAGCATGGAGCGGGTCCATCCTGAAGACATCCGGCGTGGAGCTCCTCTTCATACAGTCGCCGTCCGTAAACTGGCACTTCAATGCAAGTGACGTCATCCAAGATGGCGTCCCTTGCATTCTTATTGGCTGAAAGGTTCCAATCAGCCAATAGGATTAAAGCTGCTAAAATCCTATTGGCTGTTCCAATCAGCCAATAGGATTTGAGCAGCTCTAATCCTATTGGCTGTTCCAATCGGATTCAGACCGGTGGGTTGTATGTTACGTCACAAATTTCAACTTTTGCCGGTCTGTAGGCTTTGATAACTAGGTCGAATCAAGTTCGCAACAATTACGCTGGGGAATTCTGGCGTAATTGCGGTTGACGGCTTGATAAATATCCCCCAGAGACTTTCTAAATGCTCATTTTGCAAGAAAACAAGTAAGTTGTTCGCTGTGTTTTTTACACAATCTGTTTCTTTTTATGTTTACTTTAACATAAATATTTCTGTTTTACTAAAGGAGCACTATTTCATATTCCTTTAAAGAAACATTCCAGCCAAATTGAAATTCACATGGATGCATTTAAGTTTTAAGTAAAAGCATTTTTGGGATATACATGTATTAGTAAAAATGCTTCTAGTTTATTCTAACTTTTATTAAGGCTGATTGCTTTGCAACTTAGAATTTTGATCGGTTTGTGAATTTTGATGAGAGATAACGTGTGAATATCCAGTTGACGGCTTAGTACATGCGGACACATAATGGCAGACATTATGTTTTAAATATTTCCCACACTCACTTTACTGATCATTTAAGATTCTAGACCTGTATTATTTAGTAGAAATTACTAATTAAAAAAATAAATATATTTCTGTTACCTTGTCACCATACTGCAATTTATGCAAAAATAAATAGGAATAAAACGTCTGGTAAAAAAAATCTCTTGAAAATTGTTTTTCAAGAAAAAAGGCTCAAAGATTATCAACTACAATAAAGAAATCATACAACATAATTATGTTTTTCATCCAAGATAAGTTTTGACAATATTTTTTTTTTTTAAATTTCAATAATTTTTATTAGTTTTCAATTTTTTCCAAAACAATACAACAAGTAGACAAATACGGTTCGTGCCAATAACAAAAATGAAAGAAAGAAAAAGAAAAAAAAAAAAAAAAAAAACATCTGCGGTATATGGCATTCATATAAATAACATATCTAGATTCTCTAGATCCTTTATTTCACATACTTTTTAAACCACCACATTGTTATCTGCTATCTGTATTGTTCTATCTTTAAAGGTTATATAAATAAAGAAAGGCAATAGTATTTGGGGAAAATGGGGGAGGGTAGGAAGGGGAAAGAATAAGAAAGTGTATCCAGTTCCCACTAGTGTATGTCTAGTCTGAGTGTATGTTAAACTAGGGATGATTTACCATGTTCCCAAATAAAGAGTAAGTCATTAATAAAGTCCTGTTTGCCGGTATAGGTGTAGTGATGTTTTTCTAGTGTTATAATATGGTCTGTCTCAGCTAGCCATTGTGTTTGAGTGGGTATTTCTTGGCTCTTCCATAGACGAGGGATTAGTCTTTTTGCACTTGTTAGCATCAGTTGGAGAAGTTTCGTGCGGTAAATACAATGTATTGGTGGAAGGATATTGAGCATAATATGTTTACTATTGAGAGAGATATTTGTTCCTAGTATTTTATTAATACCCCTTTCTATTTGTGACCAGAATTCTGTCAGAAGTGGGCAATCGCACCATATGTGAGTTAAGCTGCCTGTCCCACCACAGCGCCTCCAGCATGCTGAGGAAGTGGTCAGATATATGTATCTAAGACGCTGTGGTGTCAGGTACCAGCGGGAGAGTATTTTATAGTTCAGCTCGGTTAGTAACACCGAAGTGGAAGCAGAGTGTGTAGCTTTAAAACTGTTTTTCCAGTCCTCATTCGTGATCTCTTCTAGTCCCTCAGCTTCCCATTTCTTTAAGAAAGTAGGACTACGGTCAGGAAAAGATCCTCTCAATAGCTTATATGTCAATGAAAGCAATGATCTTTGGTAGTCGGGATTAATACATATCTTTTCGAATACAGTCAAAGGTCTAAATATGTGATCTTTGTGTGTGTTGTTGTGAAGCGCTTGCCATATCTGAAGGTATGAGAACCAACTATGAAAGGGTGCTCCTAATTTGTCGTTTAACTTAGTTCTGTCCTTAAACTTTCCTGATTCTAATAAAAGATATATTGGCAAGTTACGTAAATGTTTCTCAGAGTTCCGATGAGTAAAGGAAACCCCTTCTAAAAATAGCCGGTTGCCTAGTAAGGGAGTGAGAGGCGAAACTGGGGTGGAGATTACAGTATCATGGGCTAGGACTGAATCCCAGATTTCTAGAGTGGCCTTAATATAGGCATTCTGGTATGCCTGTGGTGGTCTGTGAATTTTAGGTAACCAAGCTATATCTCTCATTTGGTCTATTCCAGTAAGGGAGCTCTCCACTTGCACCCAGAGGTCTGATTGTCGGGAATGAGTCCAGGAGATCACCCTGGATAGGTGTACCGCCTTGTAGTAGTTTAAGAGGTTTGGTACACTAAGACCGCCATCCTCTTTATGCATGTATAGTGTGTGCTGGGAAACTCTAGGCTTTTTGTAGGACCATATAAATGAATTGATCATTTTCTGTTGCGACCTTAGATATGAGATAGGCAGGGCCATCGGTAGTGTCCGGAAGAGAAATAGATATTTGGGTATTATCATCATTTTAATAGTGTTCACTCGTCCGAACCAAGAAAGATGTCCCTGCCTATGCCATCCCTCCAGAAGGTTTTTGATAGTTTTTTGTAGGCTGATATAATTGCACCGGAAGAGGTCTGTGTTGTTCTGGGGAAGATTTAAACCTAAGTATTTAAGTTTGTCTGTAACACGAAATGGCGTATGTTTCTTTATAAAGTCAATATCTTGCTGGGGGAGGTTCGATAGCATTATGCCTGATTTTTCCATATTTATAGAAAAGTTAGAGACCTGCCCATATTCCTCTAGAGTTTTTACCAAGGCAGGAAGGGTAGTGGTAGGTGACTGGAGAGTGAAGATCACATCATCCGCGAATAAAAGGCACTTTTGGTTTACTTGATTATATTGCAAGCCTAGTATATCTTTATTTTCTCTGATTTTTATTGCAAGGATTTCGATAGTTATTGCAAATAGTAAAGGCGACAGAGGGCAACCCTGACGGGTTCCGTTTGTTATATGAAAAGGCTGTGAAAGGGTTCCATTCACTCGGACTCTAGCTTGGGGGTTTGAGTACAACGCCTGAATTCTTGTAATGAAAGCTTCCGAGAAGCCGAACTTCGACAGAGCCCCCCACATAAACTGCCAGTTGACCCTGTCGAAGGCCTTCTCGGCGTCGGATGACAGAAGCGCTAGAGGTGTCCCATTTTCTTTTGTACACTGCAGGGATTGCAACACTCTAATTGTGTTGTCCTTTGCCTCTCTTCCCCTTACGAAGCCCACTTGATCTGGGTGTACGATCTTAGGTAAAATTGCATTAAGGCGGTTAGCGAGAATTTTTGCATATATCTTTATATCAATATTCAAAAGTGAGATGGGTCTATAATTACCCGCCAGGGTCCCCTCTCTGTCTGCCTTCGGTATCACTGTAATTATGGCGTCTAGTAAAGAGGTAGAAAAAGTCTCTCCCTTATCTACAGATGTAAAGAGTGCATGTAGTGGGGAGCAGAGATGAGCCTGAAATAATTGGTAGAATTTGGCAGTTAATCCGTCGGGTCCAGGGGATTTACCATTTGGGAGTGTCTTAATAGTGTTTGCTATTTCTTGGATAGTTATTGGGGCGTCTAGCACTTGGCAATCTACCTCTGAGATACAAGGGGTCTCCAGAGAAGCAAGGTAATGAGAAATATTTTTAGTAGTCTCCTGGGTGGTGTTGGAGTTGATGTTATAGAGCTTTGTATAATAAGAAACAAACGTGTCCGCTATTTCTTCGTGTTTGCTGACCGGCCCTCTAGCTGGGTGTATGATAGTCCTAATAAACGAATGAATCTGTCTTCTTTTGAGTGATCTTGCTAACAAGCGCCCCGCTTTATTACTTTCTGCGAAAAACTTGGCTTTGGTTGTTAAAGCCCTCAGGTGGGCTTTTTGGGTTAGATAATTATTAAGTGCTTCCCTTGCTAGCTTAAGGTCAGTGAGCTTTTGGTCTGAAGTTGGATCTACCTTGTGTGCTTTATCAGATGTGTTCAAATTGTCAATCAGCGAGGTGAATTGAGTTTTCCCCAGTTTCCGCATTCTAGCGGTGTATTTGATTAAGTGTCCTCTTATGAAGCATTTATACGCCTCCCAATTATTGCCTACAGATGTGTCTTCTGGTTTGTTATGTAGGAAAAACTCCTTAGTCGCCTTAGTTACTTCTTTTACTGTTTCTTGGTTTGTCAAAATAGTTTCATCTAACCTCCAAGTCATTGTGTTTTTTGGTCTAGTTGTCCAGAGAAAGGTGGAAACGACCATACTGTGGTCTGACCACGGTGTGTGTGATATAGTAGACTGGGTCAGGCTAGTTAAGAGTATTTGACTACACATGATATAATCCAGTCTGGAGTAGGAATGTTGGGGGTGAGAAAAAAAGGTGTAATCTTTCTGTGTGGGGTGTGCAATTCTCCAGGTGTCAAAAAGTGAGATGGAGTGTAAGACTTCACAGTTGGCTTTCAGGGCTTTTTTACTAAGATATGATTTCCCTGTGGAGTTGTCTAAGGACGGGTACATGGTAAAGTTGAAGTCCCCTCCCATTATAATTGGACCTTTGGAGATGTCAAGAATAGCATTGGTAACAGATTTGAAGAAGTGGGGAGTGGGTCTAATCGAGGCGTATATATTGACGAAGGTGACTAAATTACCATAGTATAGCCCTACGAGGATCAATAGTCTGCCCTCTTTATCAGTATATTTCTGTGTCAGTTCAAAGGGGGCGCCTCGTCTGAACGAAATACCAACACCATTATGCCTATTTGTGCTTGAGCTAAGGAAATGCTTGTCAAAGTGTCGTGTGGCTAGCTGAGGCTCATTTCTTTTCTTAAAGTGAGTTTCCTGCAGCATAATAACATCAATACCCTTTTTAAAAAAATCAAAATAGGCAATTGACCGTTTGCCTGCTGATAAGAAACCTTTTACATTCTGGCTTGCTACTTTAATTGTATTCATTTTTGGTCCTAGTTGTAGCTAAGAAGAACACTAGGTTAGTATTTTACCTTATTAGACTTGTGTGCCGGTGGTCTGGAAAAGAGGAAATAAGCAAAAGTGGGGAGATAAGGGAAGGAGAGATATAGCAGGGGTAGATGAACTATTGCCTTTTAGATAGAGCAGATCTCGTTGTATTGTGAAAAAATATAGCAAACAGTAATATAATTAACAAATACAGTACAATTACTTTAGGTCTTGAAAAACTTTCAACAAACAAGTGAGGCAGGATAACAGACCGGGAAACTATACACATTTCTGCCAGTGTTTCAGCTGTTAATATCCTTAACTAAAACATTCTATGTTAATCGGTATAATACAAAGATATCAACTCACCATCTGTCTCTTATTGTTAATTTGAGACACCTCTCTATGTAATCTGTCCTATGAACATTAACAACATTATAAATCAAACTTTAGAGTGAACCTCCTTGTTACTTGTGTAAGCTCCTGTCCTCGCTCATTTGGTATCAGAGAGCTGTTAGTTTACCAAATGAAAAATATCTGACTGAGCTATCTGTTTACTTACTCCGGGTCAGTGATTTACCATGCCCCTCGACCCCTTTTCGCACCGATTACTGTGTTGGATTATAGATTTATCTGTATTAGGGTCAGTTATGTTGGAGGTAACACTGTGGGTAATACATCTCATTGTCTTTCAGGAGCCCTTATATACAATTTAAGTCCCATATAGTAGGTACTGCATTGAGACATAAACGATGTGATATAACCTAAACAATTAAGGCGTGCCTAATACATGTAATATACAATAAGCAATTAAAGTACTAACCCTGTATGTTTTTAAAATTCGATCATTTTAACTAAACCATTAACTAAAACCATAGAACGTGATAAATGATATACTTGCCCAGCTTCGTCAGTATTATCTTCCCTCAATATTTCTTCATACTATTGTAAAAATTCCTGATGTTAACTCATCAGCCTGAGAAATAAGCGTGAACATATACTAGGGCATGCATAATAGACAATGATCTTCAATAAACAAAGCAATATATCTAGTTCAACCTGGTTGTATAGAGTCTGTGTCCACTGTACTATCTTGTTTCCTTTTAAGTTGAGTGCTGGTGTTATTAGACCATGCTTTCCTCTGCTGTTTTGGGGCCAAATGATCTGGCAGAGCATCATGAGAGGACAGTTCAGCGTATGGTGTGGGTGTGGGTGTGGGTATTCCTGCTGTAGTACAGAATTTGCCAATATCAGATATGGATCTGCATTCAAGTCTATTGCCGTTTCTCGAGACGATCACAGAGGTGGGGAAACCCCATCTGTATGGGATGTTTAGTCGTCGTAAATGAAGGGTTAAGATTGAAAAGTCTCTCCGTTTTTGCAAAGTCCTCGGGGAAAGGTCCTGAAAGATCTGTATTCTGCTTCCTTGGTACATTACTGCTTGTTTCTTTCTAGCCAGATTGTAGATCTCTTCCCTTTGTGGGTAACTTTGAAATCTGACAATGATGTCCCTTGGTGGCGATTCCGCATCAGGTTTTGGGCGAAGGGCCCTGTGCGCTCTGTCTAGAGCCACATCTGTTAGCGTTGTGCCCTCCTCACCGTTAGCCATTTCTGAGAATAACCCTCTTAGGAATTCTTTTATTTCATTGTTTTGCACTGTTTCAGGAATCCCTCGAAATCGTAAATTGTTTCGTCTGGTGCGATTTTCGAGTTCATCCAGTTTTTCTTCCAGTTCTGCATAATTATGATGTTGATGTGATACTTTAGAAGAGAGATCTGCCATTTTCTGGGAGAAAACAAACTCATGTTCCTCTAGTGAATGCGACTGAGATCTGTTATATCTTTTTTTAAATCGGCACATTCATTTTTGATGCACGTTTTAACTTGATCTATTAGCGCCTCCATGGCCCTGTAGGTGATAGGTGGTTCATCTATTGAATCAGTGACTTCTGGTGTCGTGCTTCTAGAATCCTCAGAATCATCCATTTTTTCTTCTAAGACTGGAGGGTGTAGAAGGGTGGATTCGATTTTATTTTTGTGCTTTTCAGCCTGTTTAAAAAAGGCATTCACTGCCTCC
This sequence comes from Bombina bombina, assembly GCF_027579735.1. Classification (NCBI taxonomy): domain Eukaryota; kingdom Metazoa; phylum Chordata; class Amphibia; order Anura; family Bombinatoridae; genus Bombina; species Bombina bombina. The sequence continues at coordinate 251,633,097 of NC_069505.1, forward strand.
TGGGATTTCTGGGGTGTTTTTGGATGTTTGTCTGCTTTTCCTGCCCTTCTCTGTGACATTATGATATGGTTGTATGGTGGTATGGCAGAGGTGACTTATCAGCGTATTGAATGAGCTCTATCCCCCCGGGGCTTTGCTCACACAGAGCGATCACGGACAAGGGAAGGTGGATATGACCCACTGACACACGGGACAGCAGGAAAAGGGGGGGTAATAGGCTGTATTTATTGTGTTGTTAGGGAGTTCTTCAACTAACAGACCCAAAAATCCAGATGAGGCCCCCAATTTTCTTCTGTTGTGTTGAACGATGAAATGCCTATTCTAGAAGTGTAGGTGTTGGAATGCAGCTAGATAACATAAGTACTGCTCGATCTCTTGGTCTGTTGTCCTAAATTATGCGTTTGTGAGAGGCTAATTGGGGAAGGTGTACAAAGTTCGCTGCTATAACAAGGAATCCAAGGTTATCTGAGCACTTTATGATGTTGGATTAATCAAGTTTCAGACTCTGTAGCAGTGAGCGCTGATCATTCAGGGTTTAATCTACTTTCGGTTCTGTGTAACTGCGTCACAGCTCATACAAGAATGTCTGAATTAATGTCTCACTTTAAGCAATGGACAGGTTCTCTGTGCTGGGGTTGTAATAGGCTTGCGGTATCATTTATGAGTATCTTGCATAATAAAAGTTAAAGCAAAACAGATATTAGGAGGCCCCTTTTCTCAAGTAATAAAAATTTGCGCTGATCGTTCAGGGTTAAATCTACTTTCGGTTCTGTGTAACTGCGTCACAGCTCATACAAGGATGTCTGAATTAATGTCTCACTTTAAACAATGGACAGATTCTCTGTGCTGGGGTTATAATAGGCTTGCGGTATCATTTATGAGTATCTTACATAATAAAAGTTAAAAACAGGTATCAGGGGGCCCCTTTTTTCAGATAATAAAACTTTTTTCTTTGGTCTTACAGTTCAGTTACGGTTCTCTGTATTCTAACAGTGAGATATAACCGTTCCTTGGTATCTACTTGTCAAAATTACACATAATTCTTTGCATATCACGTTTAGGTATTAGTGGGTTTGCTTCTGTCTCCTTACTGGAGTAAGATAGGTGCTGGTGGTTGGTGATATCGTAACATTTTTATCGTTAGATGGTTTCTCTTACCCTTCTCGGCGATGTTTTGGTTCTCCGGAACATTTGCAAGCCGTCTTGAGTTAGGGTTTGAGCTGGCTGGAGTTCGCTCGACAAAGCGTTAAGGGCTTTAGGCAGATATCACCCGGACTTCTCTCCGATCTGCTACGTAACCAGGGTTTCACCCTGCCTTGTGGTGGTGTAGTTCCCATGCAGCTCTTTGCGGCTTATAGGCCTCCTTCGGTGCTGACTATCAGGTCTTATGGCAGTACTCCGAGGGGATAGAAAAAGCCATACTAAGTGATATCTTTGTGATCCAGGTTATCTCCCCCAGCAAACTGCACCTTTAGGATCTCAACAATGCTGAAGAGAATAGTTATATTTTGTATAATTCCCGGTCCGTCGTAAGAGCTTTAGCTTGTTGCGGCCATCTTAGGAGACCGCACCCTCCGCCCCTTGACAATATTTTTTTTATTTGTTTTTGAAAAATTGTTAAAGGGACACTGAACCCAAATTTGTTCATTTGTAATTCTGAAAGAGCATGCAATTTTAATCAACTTTCTAATTTACTCCTATTATCAATTTTTCTTTGTTCTCTTGCTATCATTTTTTTAAAAAGAAGGCATCTAAGCTTTATTTTGGTTTCAGTACTCTGGACAGCACTTTTTTATTGGTGGATGAATTTATCCACCAATCAGCAAGGACAACCCAGGTTGTTCAACAAAAATGGGCCGGCATCTAAACTTACATTCTTGCATTTCAAATAAAGATACCAAGAGAATGAAGATAATTTGATAATAGGAGTAAAGTCGAAATTTGATTGAAATTTCATGCTCAATCTGAATCACGAAATTACATTTTTGGGTACAGTGTCCCATTAATATTTTATTTCCTGTGGGTCAAAAGTTCTAATGCTACAAGTCAGCAACAGCACACAACATATAATTTTTTAAAGTGTATTTTCTAATGAGTTTAGGATTGGCCAAGAACAAAATGAAGCTTACATACTTATTGACTTACACAGGAATGACAAGGACATTACTAGATTGCTATAAAATAATGTGAAACTATAAATGTGAAGTCTTTCCCACCTTCATAGTTTATTATTATGATTATTATGATTATTATTATTGTTGTTGTTAACAACAACAAAAAAATAACACTAATTTCCTCCTATTCTCGAATTCAGTTTAAAATGCTTTGAAGTAACTTTTATTTTTATGTATGAAAAAATGTTTGATAATTGGTTGATAAATGTGTTTGTTTAAATTTCTTTTTCCATTTTTTATCTGGAAGTAGTTTTTCTGAACATGTTTAACAACATTAACAACAGGAAATGCAACAGGAAATGCAGCTGGGCCTTAAGGACTGATTGCTTACTGGCTAATAAGCAGCACTATCACTTCTTTACTGATAAAAAACATAAAAATGGTGCATTATATATGTTTTAAAATGCGTTTTATTTTTAGCCAACAACAACAACAACTTGTAATGCAGATGTAACCTTATTTTGTAAGGCCAAGCTCAATTAAAGGACCAGTCAACACAGTAGATTTGCCTAATCAATAAATGCAAGATAACAAGACAATGCAATAGCACTTAGTCTGAACTTTAAATGAGTAGTAGATTTTTTTTCTGACAATTTTAAAAGTTATATTTTTTTCCACACCCCCTGTACCATGTGACAGCCATCAGCCAATCAAAAATGCATACACGTACCATGTGACAGCCATCAGCCATTCACAAATGCATACACACTTATTCTTGCACATGCTCAGTAGGAGCTGGTGACTCAAAAAGTTTAAATATAAAAAGACTGTGCACATTTTGTTAATGGGAGTAAATTGGAAAGTTGTTTAAAATGGCATGCTCTATCTGAATAATGAAAGTTTAATTTTGATTGAGTGTCCCTTTAATGCTCCACTTATAGGGGCCGAATTATCAAGCTCCAAATGGAGCTTGATGCCCCTGTTTCTGCGCGAGCCTTCAGGCTCGCCGGAAACAGCAGTTATGAAGCAGTGGTCTAAAGACTGCTGCTCCATAACTGGTCCGCTGCTCTGAGGCTGCGGACATCAATCCACCTGATCCTATACGATTGGGCTGATTGACAACCCCTGCTAGCAGCCGATTTGCCGCGAGTCGGACATGATACGCTACATTGTAGTATCATGTCCTCTTGCACATTAATAAATCGGCCCCATAATCTTTGTTTTCAGTGCTTGTGAAGATATGTTAGGCTCCACCAATAGAGAGGTGAGCATAGTCTTTATCCGCCAATGAACAATTGATCACTAGAGGTCAGCTGTGCATAAATATGCATTTCCTGTTTTTGTTAAAAGCCCCTTTAATAAAATATAATTTATAAGTAAAATACAGACTAGAAAAATGCTATATTTTAGTCTGATTTTCAGTCTCCACCATTCTTTTATGAATTACTTTTAATACTTAAATGAACTGAAAATGGCTTGAGCCTAAGGAAAGTGAAACTTTATCAGTCATCGCACAATTTAAAGGTGAATCATAATTTAAGGGAACAATTTAAATTTGCAGAGTTAACGAAATACTATATCATTAAACGCAATTACATAACTTCATGTTTCATTACATTCTCTTATTAAGAGATTAGTTTTAGAAATGAATGTGAGGTATTTCCTTGGTTTGTTAATGACCTATTACAGATTTTATTTAAATATTTATCTTATGTCAAGAGAAAATACAGTACAATGTAGCCATTATTGCGCTGCCTAAATTGGTTGGCTGTTTTTTCAGGTTAAAACAGCCGTTGCAAGATAAATGTAATGACTTGATTTTGTTTCTTTTGCTTTTTGTGGAATGGTTTAATTTATCTTTCATTTACTTAGCTACAGTGATGATTTGTAGAACTTAGCATTTTCATCCATTGCTGGGGAATTCCCAAGGTTAAGACTTAATTTTTAATTCCAAGATATTAGTGCGCATTATAGCTGTAAGCACTTCCTGGATCATGCAAACTTTATTTTTTTTAATTCTATTCCTCAAGAACTTCAATATTAAAGCATTATTGTTTTTCTTTGTTATTTGTTATTTAACCCCTTAAAGGGACACTGAACCCATTTTTTTTTCTTTTGTGATTCAGATAGAGCATGCAATTGTAAGCAACTTTCTAATGTACTCCTATTATCAATTTTTTCTTTGTTCTCTTGCTATCTTTATTTGAAAAAGAAGGAATCTAAGCTTGTTTTTTTGGTTCAGGACTCCGAACAGCACTTTTTTTATTGGTGGATGAATTTATCCACCAATCAGCAATCAACGATTAAGGAAAACATATACAGTGTATTTAAGGAACGCACCAATGTGTTGCTAACTTATGCTACATTCTCTAGAGATTTTACTTTAACTACATATTTGCTTACTGATATGCATTAAGCTACTTTATCTTGCGCATGTAAATATACTGTGTCTTCTATAAATTTGATGTAGAGTGCTAGAAAATAAGAAAAAGACAGTACAGTTTAAGCATATTTTTCTTGTCATCCCAAATATTTTGCTTATATTTATGCAAGGTTAATAAAAGTATCTGCATCTAAACTGATTCTTTTGTGATTCAGATAGATGGTTCAGGACTCTGGACAGCACTTTTTATTGGTGGATGAATTTATCCACCAATCAGCAAGAACAACCCAGGTTGTTCACCAAAAATGGACCGGCATCTAAACTTACATTCTTGCATTTCAAATAAAGATACCAAGAGAATGAAGAAAATTTTATAATAGGAGTAAATTAGAAAGTTGCTTAAAATTGCTACTCTATCTGAATTCCGAAAACATTTTTTGGATTCAGTGTCCCTTTAAAGGACCAGTAAATATATTAGATTTGCATAATCAACAAATGCATAATAACAGGACAATGCAATAGCACTTAGGGGCGGATTTAATAAGCAGCGGATGCTGCTTAATCCACCCAAAGTTTACGGTGATCTGGAAACTGAAGTTAAGAAGTAGCGGTTCTGAGACCGCTGCTCCTTAACTTGTCCGCCACCTTTTAAATGGCGGACTGCAATCATCACGATCAGATACGATCGGGATGATTGACACCCCCTGTACAAATGTGCAGGGGTGGCATTGCACAAGCACTTTTTGTGAAATGCTTGTGCAATGTTAAATGCCGACATCATATGCTGCCGGCATTTAGCGATGCAGGGCGGACAGGATTCGCTTTAATAAATTGACCCCTTAGTCTAAACTTTAAGTGAGTAGAAGATATTTTTTCTGACAAATTTCAAAGTGATTTTGTTTCATGCTCCTCCTGTATCATGTGACAGCCATCAGCCAATCACAAATGCATATACGTATACAGTATTCTGTGAATTCCTGCACATGCTCAGTAGGAGCTGTTGACTCAAAAAGTGTAAATATAAAAAAAACTGTGCACATTTTCTTAATGGAAGTAAATTGGAAAGTTGTTTAAAATTACTGCTCTATCCGAATAATGAAAGTTTAATTTTGACTTGAGTGTCCCGTTAAATAAATTTGTGTAGTGACATAATAGGAAGCACTAAAATTATTTTATTATGTTGAGCAAAAAAATAAATATAAAAACCTTTGTAATATACTTTCATGATACTAATTTAATTCAGAAAATTGTCAACTTTCCAAACACTAGGCTTAAAGTGACAGTTTACCCTATTTTTTTGTTTCCAACGATCCAGTTTAGCTGCAGGGGGTGTATTAAATTGATTACAAATATCTGCTTTATTTAGCCCTTGGAGTCTCTACCTACACTGAAAGTTTGATGCAGATTGCATGCAAGCGATATTTAGTGCTCCACTTGTAATCTGGTCCATAGTTTTTAAAAATGAATCTGCTAATTCTTTCCAGGCTAATCTTTGCTTTTAAATGGACACTGAACCCATTTTGATTCAGATAGAGCACGAAATTTTAAGCTACTTTCTAATTTACTTCTATTATCAATTTTTCTTCGTTCTCTTGCTATCTTTATTTTAAAAGCAGGAATGTAAATCTTAGCAGCCAGCCCATTTAAGGTTCAGCACCATGGATAGTGCTTGCTTATTGGAGGCTTAAATTTACCCACCAATAAGCAAGCAAACCCAGGTTCTCAACAAAAATTGGGCCCGGCTATTATGCATCACATTCCTGCTTTTTAAATAAAGATAGCAAGAGAACGAAGAAAAATTATTAATAGGAGTAAATTAGAAAGTTGCTTAAAATTGCTGCTCTATCTGAATCATTAAAGAAAAAATTTGGGTTTAGTATCTCTTTAATATATCATTCCATCTAGCAATTATTTAGGGCCAGCTTACAAGTGGCGTGCTAACAGTTGCGCTCAAGCGATAAGGGGTTTATTGCAGGTGTTTGTGCGCATCAGGTTTTTCACTCGAATTACAAATTAAAAGTAAAGCGACCTCTTGAGCGCAATTGAAGTTAACGTGCATCTTGTTAGCGTGACCTCAGAGCTCTTGTATTTGTTTCGCAGAACAGTGTCACAAAACACTTAAAAAATACATTACAAAGTACAGTTAACACTATCTAATAAAAATTATTAAAAAAATGTCATAAGGTTATGACTCAGATATTTCCATTTCGAAGGGTTAAACACATAGTTATATGCAAGTAACAGAGCACCTTTACGTCCTATTAACATTACAAGTAAATGGCTAAAGGCTTGGCATATGAATACTGTTATGCACAACTTAACTTTAAGTAAATCTGCCAACTTCTTTTTTTCTGTTTTTTCAATACAATGGTTCCTTTTACACTGTTGCTAATAAATAACCACCTGGATACCGCAGTCATGCAAATGCAAATTGCACTGCACTACTGAGAGGGTCATCCTGTCATGCTATCTGTCTTTCATTTAGTATTTCAACAACTTCCTCCTGTAAATTGCTTCTTAAGTATTTGAAGGGATTTAATGAGTTCATGTTATCAAGCAGAGCTTTGAGCTTTGCAAGTTGTAACTGATTTCGTTTAGTTAAGCTCTGTTTGCTGGTCAGGGAACCGGTAGAAATAATCCCATTTTTTCTTCAAGCAGGAAATATATGACTTTCTAAAGTAAACAATGAAGATACAGATTTTTCCCCTGGTTTATCCACTATAAATATCTAATATTCTTTTTTATTTGAAAGGTGAATAATTGCTTTATAAAACTCTATATAAGTCCCTGATGTGATATTTCATTTTATGCCGTCCTTATTCTAGGAAAATGCCCTAAGGTGTACATGCAAACCCTGAAGTAAATGTATGTTCTGCAATGATTCTCACATTATTTTACTACTGCATGAGACCCTTAACTGTGACCTTTCTACAATGCAGTCGGTAAGACCCTCAGTTACTTGTGACCTAACTACAAATGGAGTCTGTAAGACCCTCAGGTAATTGTGACCTAACTACAAATGGAGTCCATAAGACCATCAGTTACTTATGACCTAACTACAAATGGAGTCCATAAGACCCTCAGTTACTTGTGACCTTACTACAAATGGAGTCCATATAAACCCTCAGTTACTTGTGACCTAACTACAAATGGAGTCTGTAAGACCCTCAGTTACTTGTGACCTAATGTGATGTTATTTTCTAGAAATCTGGAATAAAGTGAGGTGTCAGTGTGAACCACAGCTGCTGAGAAAATGTAAGTGCTGTAGTGTACCTAGGATATTATTGGATAATAACATAAATTACAAACAATGTAATGTGAGAACCCACATAATATCTCAGATGAATTAATATGAGGTAACAATGCTGCTGTTATTCTAAAGCTGCTGGGGGATTGATACGCAACTTATGCAGCAAAAATAAAGACAGCACAAATACCATGATGGGTTTGAAAATAAATCAAGATATGTGGCAGGATATGAACTGTACAGTAAAATAACAACCATAGGAATAAATAAGCAAAAGTGAACGGAGCATGTAAACAGTGAGAAGGCAGAATGGCTCCGCTAATATATTAAAGTATAGTATATTGCGCAATATATTAGTTGGTGATATAGTATATACTTGCTTTCTTTTGAGAACGCTGACAGCTCTGAGGTAAGTTCACCCAGGCAGAGGTAGAGGATATGTAACCCGTGTAGATGGAGAGCAGAGATCCGGTGGAATGGAGGAGCTGCAGCGTGGAGTTGGCGTGTGACGTCACCTCAAGGAGTTCCGATGTTGAACAGCTGGTAGAGAGCAGAGTGGATTCAGTTCCGATGATTGCAATGCAAGAGCAAGTGAAGCAGGATTCACAAAGAGGCTAGGGAAAATGACTGTAGCAGGAATACCACGGTCCAATACCATGCACTGTGGAGAGTGAGAGGTGACCTTTTATAGATCTGTAGAGAGCTAATTGTTATTTAAAGGTGCAGTAATGGTACATAGTTATACATGTATTATCAGTAAGAGCGGAATCATGACAGGACACCCCCTCCAAGGAGCCACTCTGAGGCTCATGGTCCTGGACGGTCAGGATTCTGCTGATGGAATCTAGATACCAGACGTGGGGCGGAAATGTTACTTGCCGGTTCCCAAGAGTCGTCTTCTTCTTTGTAACCCTTCCATTGTATGAGGTACTGCAAGACTCCCCGCAGTCTCCTGGAGTCCAAGATAGAATGGACCTCATATTCGATGTTTGGGTCGATAGCGACTGGTGGTAGAGTTTGTAGGGTAGGAGGTTTCCGAACTGCTCGATATGGTTTCAGGAGAGCAACATGGAAGGTAGGGTGGATTTTAAGAGTGTCTGGTAGCTGAAGTCGTACCGCATTGCTATTTATGATTTTAATAATGGGGAATGGACCAATGTATAAAGGTGAGAGTTTTTTGGATGGGGTGTTGAGACGGAGATTCTTGGTGGATAGCCAAGCGAGATCCCCAACGGCATACAATGGTGAGGGAATCCGGGTTTTATCATAGTATCTTTTGTGTAGAAGTTTTGCTTCATCAATAGCTATTTGTACTGCACTGAAATTTGAAGTGATGTTATGTGTCAGGTCATTGATATGAACTGAGTTGCTATTTCCAGGTAATATTTGGAAACTTGGGTGGTAACCATAATTAATAAAAAATGGGGTCTGTTTGGTTGTAGAATGAACTGTGTTATTGAATACGAACTCTGCAAAAGGTATATGAGTGGACCAAGAATTCTGGTTGGAATGACAGTACGTGCGTAAGAACTGTTCAACCCATTGGTTGCATCTCTCTGTTTGTCCATTAGTTTGTGGATGGTAGGAGGATGAGAGCTTTTTGTCTATTGAAAATCTATTACAGAATTCTGTCCATAGTGCACTGGTGAACTGGGAGCCACGATCAGTAAGAATCCTTTGAGGTAGTCCATGTAACCGGAAAATATTGGTGAGGAGGATTTGGATGGTTTCAGCGGCTGTTGGGAGTTTGTGATATGGTACAAGATGTATCATTTTACTAAATAGGTCTACTATTACGACAAGGGTATTGTTGTTCGATGATCTGGGTAAATCCACTATGTAGTCCAATGCTATATCAGTCCATGGTCTTGTTGGAGTTGAAATTGGAAGTAGTAAACCATAGGGCCGGTGTTTAGAACGTTTGGATGTAGCACATGTTGAACAACTTTGTATATATTTAGTAACATCTGCTGCCATACTGGGCCACCAGTAGGTTCTTTTTAGCAACTCTTGAGTTTTGTATATGCCACTGTGTCCAGCGAAATATGAATCATGAGAGGATTGTAGAAGGGTGTCTCTAAGGGATGGTGGTACATACAGTTTCCCGTTATGATGGAATAAGGCATCTGAGTTTAATTGCAGTTGATGATGAGGTTTGTTCAAGTCGTTTTGTTGTTCTTGTCTGAGTAATTTAGTAGAGTCAATTAGGAATAGTAAGAACTTCTCCTTGGGTATCACGGACTGGGGTGCATGTATGTAGGAGTCTTTAGTTGGTAGTCGGGAGAGGACATCCGCTTTACCATTTTTATTGGCAGGTCTGTATGTTATGAGGAAATCAAATCTAGAGAAATACAGATTCCATCGAACCTGTCTGGCGGTGAGAGTTTTTGTTGATTTCAAATACTGCAAATTCTGATGACCGGTGTACACAATGGTAGGAAACGTAGCACCCTCCAGTAAGTGTCGCCATTGTTCAAAAGCAGCTTTGATTGCTAGAAGTTCCTTATCTCCTACTGGATAATGAGTCTCAGGTAAAGTCAGACATCTAGAATAGAAGGCAACTGGATGGAGGGGTTGTTGTAGTTGTTCCCTTTGAGAGAGAATTGCACCGATTGCAAAGTCGGATGCATCAACCTCTAGAACGTATTGAAGCTGGTTGTTGGGGTATCTTAGAATTGGAGCTGTAGTAAATTTCTTTTTTAGAAGATCAAAGGCAGTTTGTGACTCTTGTGTCCAAAGGAAATGGTTGTTTTTTGTAAGATTGGTAAGAGGTTTTGCTATACTAGCGAAGTTATGTATAAACTTACGGTAGAAGTTTGAAAAACCCAAGAAACTCTGAACTTGTTTCCTGTTGGTAGGCCTTGGCCAATTGAGAATGTTTTCTATTTTAGTGTTATCCATTTGAATACCTTTATCGGAGATCTGATATCCCAAAAATGTGATAGCATGGGAGTGAGTTGAAAATGCATTTTTCTGCCTTTGCGTAAAGGGAGTGACCTCTTAAACGAGAAAGAACTTGTCTGACATGGTTGATATTTTCACTGGGTGTTTTGGAGTATATCAAAATGTCATCGAGGTAGATAACTACAAAAATATCCAGAATGTCACTAAAAACGTCATGTATGTAACGCTGAAAAGTAGCAGGGGCATTACAGAGACTGAATGGCATGACGGTGTACTCGTAAAGACCATACCGAGTACGGAACGCCGTCAGCCATTCGTCTCCTGCCCTCATACGGATAAGGTTATAAGCCCCCCTTAGATCTAGTTTTGAAAAGATGGTGGAACCTTCTAATCTCTCAATTAATTGAGAGATGAGAGGCAGGGGGTATCAATTCTTTATGGTAACCTTATTTAGTTGCCTATAGTCTACTATTGGCCTTAAAGTTCCGTCTTTGTTTTTAACAAAAAACATCCCCGCAGCTGCGGGAGAAGTTGATGGGCGTATGAACCCCTTCCTGAGATTGTCATCTATATATGTTTTTAGATGTTGCAACTCAGGGTTTGACATGGGGAAGACGTGACCACAAGGTATGACTGCTCCTGGTAAGATGTCAATTGGGCAGTCATAAGTGCGATGTGGAGGCAGGTTCTCGGATCCTTTTTTATCAAAGACATCCGAGAAATCTGAGTAGTCTTTTGGAATATTGGGAACTTGAGTGTCAGAAATGGGTTGTAGCAATAGAGTAGGAAAGCAGGTTGTTGAGCAATATTTAGATGGGAATTGTAATGTAAGAGTGGACCAGGAGATGTGAGGGTCGTGTATATGCAACCATTGCAAGCCTAATATTATAGGGAAAGCTAGGGATGTTATCACATCAAATGATATGTATTCCCTATGGTGATCTTGTGTTGTAACTAGTAGTGGTATGGTTTCGAATACTACAGGCCCAGTTGGTAAAACCTCCCGTCTATTCCCCTTAAAGGTACAGGACACAATTTCTTTATAAGTGGAATTTTATTTAACCTAGTGAAACACAAATCAATATATGAAGCTGTAGCTCCGGAATCAAGTATCCCTGTGACGTTGACTCGAAGTTGTTCCCACTGTAACGAGAGGGATAATTTACAATAATCGCAGGAGTTACTGTCTGCATTAATGGTATGATATATGTGAGAATTCTTACCCTGTTTTTTGCTTTTGTAGAATTGGACATGTATTTACAAGGTGTTCATCAGAGGCGCAGTACATACATAAATTGTGAGAGCGTCTCCTGAGTTTCTCCTGAGCGGATATCGGTCCTTTTAGGAACCCAATATCCATAGGCTCACTTGTATTCTTTGTTGGCACATAACTAGGGGTTATGTTTGTAGATCTTTTTGTATAGCTGTCATGGGAGCCCTTCTCATGTTGTCTCTCTCAGAGGCGTCTATCGATACTAATGCTAAGGTTTATCAATTCTTCTAGAGTCGCAGGCAACTCTGTGTGTGAAAGCTCATCCTTTATGGCGTCAGAAAGACCCAAGCGGTACTGGTTCCTTAATGACAGATTATTCCACTGGGTGTCTTTCGCCCACCTTTTAAAGTCAGAGATATAATCTTCTACATCCCTTTTTCTCCGTTTTAGGGATCTCATGGCTGTTTCAGCCGTCATTTGCTTATAGGGATCGTCATATAATTGTCCCAATGCAGAGAAAAAAGAATTTAAGATGTCATCGTTACTTTCTAGGAAGTTATTCGCCCAACTTCTGGGTTCAGCTCTTAAATATGAGATAGTGGTCATAACCTTAACTCGATCTGTTGGGTATGTTTAAGGCTTTAAAGTAAATAGTAACAAACAAGAATTTTTAAAGTCTCTAAATGTTTTCCTGTCTCCAGTGAAAACTTCAGGTAAGCTGACCTGGGGTTCTTGGAAACGTGATTTAGTTTCCACATAATCTTTGATATAGGCTTTCAGAGCTCCATTTTCTTGCTTTAAGGAATTGAGCCCATCTGTTAGCAAATCCACTCTTTGCGTGAGAGCTTGAATTTGATTTGATATCTCAGCTGGGTCCATTTTAAAAGGCTTGGTATTCTGTGATGTTATTTTCTAGAAATCTGGAATAAAGTGAGGTGTCAGTGTGAACCACAGCTGCTGAGAAAATATAAGTGCTGTAGTGTACCTAGGATATTATTGGATAATAACATAAATTACAAACAATGTAATGTGAGAACCCACATAATATCTCAGATGAATTAATATGAGGTAACAATGCTGCTGTTATTCTAAAGCTGCTGGGGGATTGATACGCAACTTATGCAGCAAAAATAAAGACAGCACAAATACCATGATGGGTTTGAAAATAAATCAAGATATGTGGCAGGATATGAAATGTACAGTAAAATAACAACCATAGGAATAAATAAGCAAAAGTGAACGGAGCATGTAAACAGTGAGAAGGCAGAATGGCTCCGCTAATATATTAAAGTATAGTATATTGCGCAATATATTAGTTGGTGATATAGTATATACTTGCTTTCTTTTGAGAACGCTGACAGCTCTGAGGTAAGTTCACCCAGGCAGAGGTAGAGGATATGTAACCCGTGTAGATGGGGAGCAGAGATCCGGTGGAATGGAGGAGCTGCAGCGTGGAGTTGGCGTGTGACGTCACTGCAAGGAGTTCCGATGTTGAACAGCTGGTAGAGAGCAGAGCGGATTCAGTTCCGATGATTGCAATGCAAGAGCAAGTGAAGCAGGATTCACAAAGAGGCTAGGGAAAATGACTGTAGCAGGAATACCACGGTCCAATACCAAGCACTGTGGAGAGTGAGAGGTGACCTTTTATAGATCTGTAGAGAGCTAATTGTTATTTAAAGGTGCAGTAATGGTACATAGTTATACATGTATTATCAGTAAGAGAGGAATCATGACACTTAACTACAAATGGAGTCCATAAGACCCTCAGTTACTTATGACCTAACTACAAATGGAATCCATAAGACCCTCAGTTACTTGTGACCTAACTACAAATGGAGTCCATAAGACCCTCGGTTACTTGTGTCCTTACTACAAATGGAGTCCATAAGACCCTCAGTTACTTATGACCTTACTACAAATGGAGTCTGTAAGACCCTCAGTTACTTGTGACCTTACTACAAATGGAGTCCATAAGACCCTCAGTTACCTGTGACCTAACTACAAATGGAGTCCGTAAGACCCTCAGTTACTTGTGACCTTACTACAAATGGAGTCCATAAGACCATCAGTTACTTATGACCTAACTACAAATGGAGTCCATAAGACCCTCAGTTACTTGTGACCTTACTACAAATGGAGTCCATAAGACCCTCAGTTACCTGTGACCTAACTACAAATGGAGTCCGTAAGACCCTCAGTTACTTGTGTCCTAACTACAAATGGAGTCCATAAGACCCTCAGTTACCTGTGACCTAACTACAAATGGAGTCCGTAAGACCCTCAGTTACTTGTGACCTAACTACAAATGGAGTCCGTAAGACCCTCAGTTACTTGTGACCTTATTACAAATGGAGTCCATAAGACCCTCAGTTACTTGTGACCTAACTACAAATGGAGTCTGTAAGACCCTCAGTTACTTGTGACCTAACTACAAATGGTGTCCATAAGACCCTCAGTTACTTATGACCTAATTACAAAAAGGGTCCACAAGACCCTAAGTTCCCTTGAACATCACCCACTTAGGGTCTTACTCTCTTAGGTGCCTTGAGAGTTAGGAATCTTTCTAAGGTAGTTTACATTGCAGACGAAAATGTAACTGAAAAGTTTTATAAAATGTAGCTTCCTTTTCTCTGCTGGCTTGACAAGAATATTGTTAGGTGTTAAGGTTATTCCTGTTTTCTTCTTTTACATTTAACATTTAGCAACTTGGTAGTTTAAAGAATAAAATTGGCATCTCAGAGTATGTTGTAGCAGATATAACCATTTGATATGTGTAAAACTGTTATGTGTAATCAGTGCAGGCACAGTACTTACACAAATGTTGTTATTTAATGTAATCTATATTAGACTCCAATATTTAACTGGACTTTTGCTCCTGAATGACTTTTCTGCAATGTCTGACTCAGGAGCTTCAATCACTGGCTATGTGGGACTTTATCTATGTAATTAGCCGATTTGAGGATAAATACATGGGGGTGGATTTAACAAGCAGGGAATGCTTTCTGGAAACATAAGTGTGTAACCATACATGATTAAGGACTATGTCCGAAACCTCATTATTTTGTGGTCTGGCTGTGATATACAGTTTGTACTAATAAATATGTTGAAGAAAATTGGTGGTGCGGCTTCTTTCTGGGACATATATTTATTTTTGGGTATTGTGCAGTACCCTTTGAGCTGGAAAAATTGTTTGGGACTTACTAGTAATACTTGTGCAATGCGAAAAATGGAAAGATGCATCCGATTTCCAAAGTTTGATATGAGATAGAAGTAGGAAGGTTTATTTGAGCTCATGCAATATAAACTATAGTTCTACAAGAGGGTGAAACTTCTGTTAAAGAGGAAAACTGAAGCAAAATGTTGAAAACCCACCAGTAATGCTCTTGGTTCCTGTCCATCTGGTGAAGTATGTTGTCATACCCAGTCTATAGGGAATAAATGCATTTCCATTACATATTAGTGTACTTGTTTTTGTGCTTTTTGTAAGCTTAGAATGTTTCCAAAAGTTTTCTTTATACAGTTTTAATTCTGTCCCAGCAGGACAAATCATGGGGAGTATATTAAAGAACGAGCAAATGTACATAATACTATACGTCTTGTGGTTTCAAAATGACTTTAATGTTACAATGTGAGCAGCGTATATCAATATAAATAGGTATATGTATATATATATATATATATATATACTGTGTATATATATATATATATATATATATATATATATATATATATATATATATATATAGGGATATATATTTAAAAATCCTCTATGTGAAGAACATTAGAATTTAAAATATTTACAGTACATAAACAGTAAAACACATTACTAAATATTACAACTCAATACAAATTATTTTTCTGGTTTTCAGGTATTTGAGTGGAAAGGGCTCCAAAGTATATATACATAAGTATAAATGTGTATCTATGTGTATTTATGTTTAAATGTGTATATATGCATATATATATATATATATATATATATATATATATATATATATATATATATATATGTGTATATACAAATGTTTTTACGTATATACACATATAAACATAAATACACATATATACCTATGCATATAAACATACATATACAGTACATATACAAATACCTTGTCAAATACCATTTGTCCTTTTACAAGATGTTCCAAGAGAGGGGCAGTTGGAAGGTAGGTGAATTACTCAAGGCAGCAGTAGAGACAGTAATAATAATTTTATCCCTTTTCATGGGGATATTTTGCATAATTTTAGCCTGACATAGTTGTTGTAAGAAAAAAGAAGAAACATCTTTGCCCTCTTGAGAAAAATGTAAGCTTGGGCATAGCTCATCACATGTTCTTTAAACAGCTGGTTAACATTGGTTGAAAAAAGACACCCATGAACCAGAAGTGTAGGGAAGGTTTGCACTACACTTTGTTTACATTGAACAGCGTAGGAAATTACATGAAACAAGGATATGACTGAATAAAATCATCCATCAATGTCAATGGCTCGGTTAAACTAAAAAGTATATTTACTTAAGAAAGGGTTGTACAGCTAATTTTCTTTTTTCCCTCTAGGAAGAAATTCATTCAAGTGACGAAATAGAATATTTGAACCAGGGATGCAGTAAAATCGTTATATAAGCTTCCAAGAAAATAAATTGTGTTAAATGTAGGGTAAAACATTACAAAGGGGGATTAGCTAATACTTGTTAGTTCTGTGCTGGAAATACCTAAGGTCATTAGGGGAGACAATTGCTAATTGCGCATAAAAATGATGTATGTTTTAAACATTTTTCTGTTATGTTTTTATGTGTTTTTTTTACAACATCCCCTCCTTCTCCCTATACTGAGAAGATTGTTTTTTTCAATCAGTTCAATTCAGCAAATAGTAACTGTGCATTAATATTTGCAGAAATATGTGTTTTAGTTTGTACGTTGTAAAGGTTGTGTTAACGTCTTATTTGTCTGTCTGTCAGATTTATCTACATGAATGCTCCCTTCACCAATGCTTCCTTACTCTGACGCTATGGGGTATATTTATTAATGTGCGAGCGGACATGATACGAAATAGCGTCTCATGTCCGTCGCACATCGATAAATGTCGACAGCATATGCTGTCTGCATTTATCATTGCACCAGCAGTTCTTGTGAACTGCTGGTGCAATGCCGCCCTCTTCAGATTCGCGGCCAATTGGCTGCTAGCAGGGGGTGTCAATCAACCCGATCGTATTCAATCAGGTTGATTTCTGTCCGCGGCCTCAGAGCAGATGGACAGGTTATCGAGCAGCGGTCTTCATAACTTCTCTTTGGCTCACCGAAAACATGGGGAATCAAGCTCCATACGAAGCTTGATAAATCTGCCTATATATATATATATATATATATATATATATATATATATATATATATATATATATATATACAGCAGTTTAATGTAGAATCGGCCTGATTCATATTATCCAGAATTTTTACTTATTGCTATGTAAGTTAATGAAAAACATTTTTTTTTTTCAAATGTATTTATAAGATGCTTTTCTTTCTAATGACACAGTGAGTCCACGGATCATCATCAATTACTATTGGGAATATCATTCCTGGCCAGCAGGAGGAGGCAAAGAGCACCACAGCAAAGCTGTTAAATATCACTCCCCATACCCACAATCCTCCAGTCATTCTCTTTGCCTGTAGTGAAAGGAGGAGGTGAAGTTTAGGGGGCCTATTTAACAAAGGTCTGCCGGACCTGATCCGACAGTGCGGATCAGGTCCGACAGACCTCGCTGAATGTGGAGAGCAATACGCTTTCCATATTCAGCATTGCACCAGAAGCTCTTGTGAGCTGCTGGTGCAACGTCGCCCCTGCAGTTTCACGGCCAATCGGCTGCTAGCAGGGGGTGTCAATCAACCCGATCGTATTCAATCAGGTTGATTTCTGTCCGCGGCCTCAGAGCAGATGGACAGGTTATCGAGCAGCGGTCTTCATAACTACTGTTTGGCTCACCGAAAACAAGGAGAATCAAGCTCCATACGAATCTTGATAAATCTGCCCATATATATATATATATATATATATATATATATATATATATATATATATATATATATATAAAAGAAAGTGTAAGTAAACTTCACAGCGCTAATCCCTGACCGTATGGAATGTAAAATATGTCATATATGAAGTATAGGTAATTTCATTTGAAACCCACTCCTGGAAAAGATAGATTACTCGTATATATTGAATCTGTCTTAATTCAAATATTCTTTATGCACAAGTGTTAGTCACACTATACCAGCGTTACATATAAGCTTGTATCTGATGACAAGGGGAATGTAATCTGCAACCCCAACAGGTAAAAGGAATATTGATAGTAAAAAACCTTCAGTCAAGAATTTCAATTAAAAAAATACTTACACACATATGAACCCTAAAAAGATATATATATATGTGTATATAAACCAATTCAACGAAGGATCTAATGGGGTGAACACAGTGATAAAATGTCCGTGTTGGTGTTCAAATACATGAACACCAACACATTTAATTTATCATTTACAGATAAAACAAATGATATAGAGATTGAGTTTCTAGATCTCATTTTATACATAGAAAACAATAGTATTCAGACTAAATTATACAGTAAAGTAACGGACAGTAACAGCTATCTCAATGCACATAGTAGCCACCACCCAGCATGGCTACAAAGTATCCCCTATGGACAATTCCAACGTATAAAAAGGAATTGCTCAAGGGAGGCAGACTTCGATAAGGAAGCTAAATCCTTAGAATGTAAGCTACTAAGCAAGGGTTATAATAGCGAAAATGTAAAAAAAAAGCCTACAATAAAGTAAAAAAAATGGATAGAGATAACATGCTCAAGAATACTACTAAGAAAAATAGGAAGCAAAACAATGTCCCATTGATGATAACAACATACAATGAGGGAGCTAATACAATAAAAAATATTTTTAATAAACACTGGCACATACTTAAGAAGGATACCCTCTTAAACGAAATAACTAAAACAAATCCGAAATTAGTATTCAGAAAAGGCACAAATCTAAGGGCAATCATTGCTCCAAGCAAACTTAAGGGAAATAAAGCAATAAGAACTACTACCAATTGGTTACACAATAAAACAAAAGGATTTTTTAAATGCAATCGTCTAAATTGTGAATCATGCAAACACCATTATAATAAAACTAAACCGACGAAACAAATCACATCATCTGTTGACAACAAAACCTGGGATTTAGAAACACTAACAAATTGCAGAACTGACCATGTAGTATACCTACTAGAATGTGACTGCAAGCTACAATACATAGGACGTACCATAAGACCTTATAAGGTGAGACTACTGGAACATATTAGAAACATTGAAAATGGTCTAAAGAAACATAGCGTATCAAATCACTTCAGATTAAAACATAATCTTGATCCTACATGCCTCAGAGGCACCATACTCGAACAAGTTAGAGAAGCCCCAGAAGGTATTAGTAGAGAGTTATATGTGAGACGAAGGGAAACCCTCTGGATTCACAAATTAGGAACCATGACTCCTAAGGGTCTGAACAGAGATATAGATATAGCTGCATATCTCGAATAATAATAGTTATATCCCCTCAGTCTATTTAGCTATAACATTACAAATATTACATTAAATAAAATAAATAAATTATCTTTCACTATACCAATACATAATTCCAATATAACAATATGAATACTTGCTCTTACAAATTACCACTACACTAGTTTTTATAATACTCAGTCTACCATTTTATACAAAAGGGAATAATCGCTACAACTAAATGAGTCTATATATTATCCCCAGTTAAATTTATTTCTAACACTAGATACATAAGTGGAAACTAGAAAACTAGTAATATTAACTCCTGAGTATATGAAGATATATTTAAAATCACAGTGTTACTTCTGTGACATATTCAGTAGCTAGTCTCGATAATGAGCTATGAAAAATGACATATACTTCCTAAAACAAAGATACCCTTATGTGAAAACATTTAGATATCTCTAGGAACCTGCTAAGCACTGATGATTATACTATTATATTATTTTATTATTGTATTATGTATATCTTTGGGACTTGTATTTGACTACAAGTCCCAGCAGGCTTAGGGAAGTGCTTAGCAGCCGAGACATCAGGGCTCATAGTATCCCATTACGCCATTCTGTGGGACACGGAATCAACTACATTTCCCAGAAGGCAGAGAGACACGTTTAGAAGTCAAGACGTCCACGTATGACGTCATCCGTATGGAAAATAGAACCGCTAAACTTAAATAGCGGCTAATCCGGGATAAAAAGGCAACTGATATTACATATATACATAAGTCTAAGCCTAAGGTACCTTTTTAATGTTTATTATATATACGGCTACACTTCTCATACCACTAGTACAATTACATGACACTAGGTCACATGAACCAATAGGAGTCTACCTACATCTGGGCGTGCCGCCGCCCCGTGGGTATGAATAGGGCTATACACACGCCTCAGTTACAACAAACCCCTCTGAGGAAGAAGGAGATATAAACCTTTGAAACGCGTTAGGGTATTGCATTTAGGGTAACACTACTTACCTTTTTTATTATCTTTTAAACTGCTTTTAAACTGTTTGGTTTTTTAAGCTGGCATTTTATGTATGAACTGAGCTTATGATCTGTTATTAACTGCTATTAACTGCTATTAACATCGTATACTGCCTGACCTACCAGACTGGTACTATACTAATCCATCTGCACATGCAGCATTGATAATAACTGTATTAATATCGTTTATCTGGCCATCTGCTAATGGTGTGACATGTATAAAGACACTGGACATACCTGAATAAACAGACCAGCCCTTTACAGTCACTGACCTAATTAGCGATATTAACCGGATAAATTCCTGGCTACATCCTTACTCGGCTGTAATCACTGCTTGTGACATCTAAGGAATACTGACTTTATTTTCTGACTGGCTTGGGACATAACCACCTGTGAATCCACCTCTAAATCTATGTGCTGTAACAATACCTCATATCAGTGAGGACATAAAATTTCATACCAAGACAAGAGAACCAAGCTCCAAGAGGCAACAAGCCCAGGAAGTTTTCTAAGGAAACCAGCACAAAGGGGACCCACATCCCATTCTACTCCAAGAGGCAGCGAAACTATACAGATCAGAATACCTAGGACTCATCAAATCATCAGATACATCCTCCAATGCGGCAAACTTACCTCATAGGATTGAGGTAACTTTTGGTAAGGGTATCTAATACTCCTACACTACACCTGGATTTCAATATCTTATCTAAGACTTTAATATACAAGCGTATGACCATATATTTTTCTCTTATCTACTTTTACCAACCAACACTGTCGAGACTCTATAATATATACAGTTTTTAAGAATATCTATAAGCGCTGTTTATCCTTTGATACATATTCTCCTATATTGTATAGACTTAGTCTATTACACAATATTTGTACCCTAATAGCTGCTCTATGAGATTTTCAGACCTCTGACTAGCGCATCTTATTAGAGTAACGCTTGTTTCTACTCACTGACACTGAGTGGTAACATTCTACTTATATCTAGACATATATTTCCTATTTTTTTTTAATAGGATATACTTGTTACTCTCTGCAGCCGGACATAGACCCACCATATTCAAATTCATCATATCTACATAACAACTGCTAGTATTAATTAATATCATTACAGACTCTAGAATGGACCTCGAATATGGGGCATACTTGATCCTAAAGCCAAAACTAGAAATCTATCTATCAATGAAGAACAACTAGTCCTAGAAACCAATTTAGAACTCACTAATCCTAAAAAGCTTTTTGAAAAATTAGAAAAACTAAGCAAAAAGCAACTACAGAATTGGTATGATAGTCTAAATCTTGAGAGGTACATTAAATATAATATAGTGCCACAAGGTTTACTACTAGAAAAAACGCCCATTTTCGAGGACACTGAAATCGAATTACTTTCAGAATGGGACTCTGCTCTACATAAATGTTCAATCATTTTAATGAAAATTCTCATAAAGTATAGAGACAAAAAAGTAGACACACTAACAGAACAAATTACAGATATTAGACAACGACTTAATAACTTCAAAGGAGATGTGTACTACAATGAATTAGATAGAGAAAACAAAAACAAAATACTGAGACATGAAAAAATGGTAGAAAACAGAAAAATGGACACATTCCTGAAAGATCTAAAGTTATATAATAATAAAATAAAAGAAGATGAACACATTTCACAGAACTTGGGGTTCAATTTGGAACTCAAAGACAATGAAACAAACAATGAACCGAAGGAGAAACTGGATGAGGACAATTTCGAAGAAATTTACTCACCCAGTTTTTCAGTAAATTATCCACAAAAGAATAAAAAAACAATCAGAACACCTTATAAGAATAATGTCCATAAACAACAGTCATACAAAGCTAACAATAGAAATTATTCCGATCCTGTAAAAAATGGACAACCAGCACCTAGACAACACAACACATATTCAAATACACATTTTTTAGGACAACGCCCAACACCACACACATCATATCCGAATACATATCACCCACACAATCAGAGAATACATCACAGGAGACACAACTACGACAGACAGAATCAGAACTTTGCCCCTCACCCGTATCATCCGCACCAAACATACAATTACCCTCCTCAGCACTCATACAATCCACCTCAACACTCATACAATCCACAACATATTCAGAATCCACAGCCTGCTCAACACAGAGCACCATTACTACCCCTCCCGGAGATAATAGCCCCAAACACTCCACATTGGAGGAAAAAAACAAACCAACAAAAAAGGAGAAGGGAAGAGTGAGGAGACGGGGATGTAGAGCAGGAAGACGCCTACAATCAAAAAAGAATAAGATCGACAAAATGATAGATACACTACCGAATGACACTATTTCTGAAGTGAAAATATTTAATCTTTCTACTAAAATAAACTTGACACCAGCAGAATCTAACATCCTGAAAAAAGGATTGGCATTTGCACCAACTAAAGGTCCAAATCCATTTAATTTATTTATTGATTTGCACAAATACATCAGGAAATTAACATTAAACAGACACTTTCAAAAGGTACAAAAAGAAAGAATAACAAACTTAGATACACTTAATACAGATTACATGGACGACAAAGACTTAGAAACTCTGATCAACTTAGAATCATTGTTATCAGAGAATAACATACTAAGTCAAAATGAGAGCATGTCTATAACTACTTCACTGATAGTAAAATATCCCCCTAATTCTAACTTTAAACCAGTATCCACTTTTTTCCCTACACAATCAAAGGGGAATTATATACCAGTATTCGAAAAGCTAGTACAAGAGGATCTCCAAAAAATGTGTGAAACATATAAAATTAATAATGATAATCTGACAAAGAAAGAGAAAGATACTTTAAAACAGATTAAAGACAACAATGATATTGTCATAAGGGAGGCGGAAAAGGGAGGAGGCATTATCATCCAAGATAAAACGGATTACATAAAGGAAGCTAAGAGACTATTAGGAGACTCCAAAACTTATTCATTATTAGAACAAGATCCAACAGACCGTTTTCTTAGAGAATACATGGATCTACTGGATAATGCAAAACATAATAACATCATTAACATCAATGAATTTAACTTCCTATCTGTAAGCGTACCAAAAACAGCTACCTTTTATCATATGCCCAAGATCCATAAATCTATAACTGAACCCCCCGGAAGACCAATTATTTCGGGTATTGGATCACTAACTACTAAATTATCAGAATACATAGATTATTATCTTCAACCGCTAGTACCCACATTGAAATCACACATTAGGGATACCCCAGACACAATAAGCAAACTTACAGATATAGAATGGAAAGAGAACTACTGTTGGCTAACTCTAGATGTCAGCTCCCTCTATACCAACATCCCACATACTAAGGGAATTCAGGCTTTAGACTACTGGCTCACCAAACTCACCAATCTAGACATAAATAAAATTACCTTTATTAAAGATTCAGCGATATTCACATTGGAAAAAAATTATTTCAAATTTTTGGAGGACTTTTACTTACAAATAGGAGGCACAGCTATGGGGACGAAATTCGCCCCCAGCTATGCCAACCTCTATATGGGCATGTGGGAAGACCTCTATATATGGAATAATAATCCCTATATGAAAAACATCAAGATCTTCCTTAGATTTATAGACAATATCATAATAATATGGGAAAAAGATAACACTCACCCCATAGAGGACTTCGTCAAATACATGAACACCAACACATTTAATTTATCATTTACAGATAAAACAAATGATATAGAGATTGAGTTTCTAGATCTCATTTTATACATAGAAAACAATAGTATTCAGACTAAATTATACAGTAAAGCAACGGACAGTAACAGCTATCTCAATGCACATAGTAGCCACCACCCAGCATGGCTACAAAGTATCCCCTATGGACAATTCCAACGTATAAAAAGGAATTGCTCAAGGGAGGCAGACTTCGTTAAGGAAGCTAAATCCTTAGAATGTAAGCTACTAAGCAAGGGTTATAATAGAGAAAATGTAAAAAAAGCCTACAATAAAGTAAAAAAATGGATAGAGATAACATGCTCAAGAATACTACTAAGAAAAATAGGAAACAAAACAATGTCCCATTGATGATAACAACATACAATGAGGGAGCTAATACAATAAAAAATATTTTTAATAAACACTGGCACATACTTAAGAAGGATACCCTCTTAAACGAAATAACTAAAACAAATCCGAAATTAGTATTCAGAAAAGGCACAAATCTAAGGGCAATCATTGCTCCAAGCAAACTTAAGGGAAATAAAGCAATAAGAACTACTACCAATTGGTTACACAATAAAACAAAAGGATTTTTTAAATGCAATCGTCTAAATTGTGAATCATGCAAACACCATTATAATAAAACTAAACCGACGAAACAAATCACATCATCTGTTGACAACAAAACCTGGGATTTAGAAACACTAACAAATTGCAGAACTGACCATGTAGTATACCTACTAGAATGTGACTGCAAGCTACAATACATAGGACGTACCATAAGACCTTATAAGGTGAGACTACTGGAACATATTAGAAACATTGAAAATGGTCTAAAGAAACATAGCGTATCAAATCACTTCAGATTAAAACATAATCTTGATCCTACATGCCTCAGAGGCACCATACTCAAACAAGTTAGAGAAGCCCCAGAAGGTATTAGTAGAGAGTTATATCTGAGACGAAGGGAAACCCTCTGGATTCACAAATTAGGAACCATGACTCCTAAGGGTCTGAACAGAGATATAGATATAGCTGCATATCTCGAATAATAATAGTTATATCCCCTCAGTCTATTTAGCTATAACATTACAAATATTACATTAAATAAAATAAATAAATTATCTTTCACTATACCAATACATAATTCCAATATAACAATATGAATACTTGCTCTTACAACTTACCACTACACTAGTATTTATAATACTCAGTCTACCATTTTATACAAAAGGGAATAATCGCTACAACTAAATGAGTCTGTATATTATCCCCAGTTAAATTTATTTCTAACACTAGATACATAAGTGGAAACTAGAAAACTAGTAATATTAACTCCTGAGTATATGAAGATATATTTAAAATCACAGTGTTACTTCTGTGACATATTCAGTAGCTAGTCTCGATAATGAGCTATGAAAAATGACATATACTTCCTAAAACAAAGATACCCTTATGTGAAAACATTTAGATATCTCTAGGAACCTGCTAAGCACTGATGATTATACTATTATATTATTTTATTTTATTATTGTATTATGTATATCTTTGGGACTTGTATTTGACTACAAGTCCCAGCAGGCTTAGGGAAGTGCTTAGCAGCCGAGACATCAGGGCTCAAAGTATCCCATTACGCCATTCTGTGGGACACGGAATCAACTACATTTCCCAGAAGGCAGAGAGACACGTTTAGAAGTCAAGACGTCCACGTATGACGTCATCCGTATGGAAAATAGAACCGCTAAACTTAAATAGCGGCTAATCCGGGATAAAAAGGCAACTGATATTACATATATACATAAGTCTAAGCCTAAGGTACCTTTTTAATGTTTATTATATATACGGCTACACTTCTCATACCACTAGTACAATTACATGACACTAGGTCACATGAACCAATAGGATTCTACCTACATCTGGGCGTGCCGCCGCCCCGTGGGTATGAATAGGGCTATACACACGCCTCAGTTACAACAAACCCCTCTGAGGAAGAAGGAGATATAAACCTTTGAAACGCGTTAGGGTATTGCATTTAGGGTAACACTACTTACCTTTTTTATTATCTTTTAAACTGCTTTTAAACTGTTTGGTTTTTTAAGCTGGCATTTTATGTATGAACTGAGCTTATGATCTGTTATTAACTGCTATTAACTGCTATTAACATCGTATACTGCCTGACCTGCCAGACTGGTACTATACTAATCCATCTGCACATGCAGCATTGATAATAACTGTATTAATATCGTTTATCTGGCCATCTGCTAATGGTGTGACATGTATAAAGACACTGGACATACCTGAAAATATAAACAGACCAGCCCTTTACAGTCACTGACCTAATTAGCGATATTAACCGGATAAATTCCTGGCTACATCCTTACTCGGCTGTAATCACTGCTTGTGACATCTAAGGAATACTGACTTTATTTTCTGACTGGCTTGGGACATAACCACCTGTGAATCCACCTCTAAATCTATGTGCTGTAACAATACCTCATATCAGTGAGGACATAAAATTTCATACCAAGACAAGAGAACCAAGCTCCAAGAGGCAACAAGCCCAGGAAGTTTTCTAAGGAAACCAGCACAAAGGGGACCCACATCCCATTCTACTCCAAGAGGCAGCGAAACTATACAGATCAGAATACCTAGGACTCATCAAATCATCAGATACATCCTCCAATGCGGCAAACTTACCTCATAGGATTGAGGTAACTTTTGGTAAGGGTATCTAATACTCCTACACTACACCTGGATTTTAATATCTTATCTAAGACTTTAATATACAAGCGTATGACCATATATTTTTCTCTTATCTACTTTTACCAACCAACACTGTCGAGACTCTATAATATATACAGTTTTTAAGAAAATCTATAAGCACTGTTTATCCTTTGATACATATTCTCCTATATTGTATAGACTTAGTCTATTACACAATATTTGTACCCTAATAGCTGCTCTATGAGATTTTCAGACCTCTGACTAGCGCATCTTATTAGAGTAACGCTTGTTTCTACTCACTGACACTGAGTGGTAACATTCTACTTATATCTAGATATATATATATATATATATATATATATATATATACATATATATACAGCAGTTTAATGTAGAATCGGCCTGATTCATATTATTCAGAATTTTTACTTATTGCTATGTAAGTTAATGAAAAACAGTTTTTTTTTTCAAATGTATTTATAAGATGCTTTTCTTTCTAATGACACGGTGAGTCCACGGATCATAATCAATTATTATTGGGAATATCACTCCTGGCCAGCAGGAGGAGGCAAAGAGCACCACAGCAAAGCTGTTAAATATCACTCCCCTACCCACAATCCCCCAGTCACTCTCTTTGCCTGTAGTGAAAGGAGGAGGTGAAGTTTAGGGGGCCTATTTAACAAAGGTCTGTCGGACAGACCTCACTGAATAGGGAGAGCAATACGCTTTCCATATTCAGCATTGCACCAGAAGCTCTTGTGAGCTGCTGGTGCAACGCCGCCCCTGCAGATTCACGGCCAATCGGCTGCCAGCAGGGGGTGTCAATCAACCCGATTGTACTCGATCGGGTTGAATTGCGGCAATGTCTGTCCGCCTGCTCAGAGCAGGCAGACAGGTTATGGAGCAGCGGCCTTTAGACCGCTGCTTCATAACTGGTGTTTCTGGCGAGCCTGCAGGCTCGACAGAAACACAGGCCCTCAAGCTCCATCCAGAGCTAAATAAATGGGCTCATAGGTGTCTGATGAGAAGTTTTCTTCAATAAAGATTGTATTATTTTTTTTAGCAGAGTAAGCTTACTCTGTTCCTTTCTGGGGTCTAGCCTAGTACACATCAGTCTCTTCAGTAGGGCAGTGGTGGCTTTTGAGCACTTGAGAACTTGTGAGGTACAATCCTCACTGCGTTTTCTCAAGAATCTGCTGCCCTAACTAGAAAACCTGAGTAGGTTTACTCAGTTTGTCTCTCATCACAGGTCCATGTGAGGTGCTGCACCCTCTCAAACCAGGTGAGCTGTCCTGCTGCCGGACAGCACTTTCAGGTAAGTGCCATTTTAGTTTTCTTTTGCAAGGAGATTGCTGGCACTTGTTACAGCTAAAAGCTGTCTTATTTAATATGGGACTTTATTAAACCTTCATGATTGGGGTTTCTTTTAGGCAGTTTGAGCATTGAGACTGTGAGATGATTTATGGTGGCTCAGTGTGTATAGTAGTTTTTATACTTTAACCGCTCTGTATTTGAAAAGGGGATTGTTTCTTCTGTGAGGGAAGTCACTCTGTGAGCTGCAGGACACGAAGGCACCTCAGTAAAGCTTCTGAGGTGTATAGGTAGCCTGAGGTCTATTTAGTTTGTTGCACTAACACACATTTCTATTTAAAGACAAAGTACATATTTATTTTCTATTTTCAAATTAAGATTTTTTACACTTTATCCTTATTTATTACATAAGATGGATCAAGAGGCTGTTCAAACCATTATCCCAGGCAAAGTTTCTGCTTGTCAGTTATGTTTTGATGCTCAGGTGGAACCCCCAGTTCCTTTTTGTTCCTCATGCATTGAGAGAACTTTAAGTTATAGAGATAAAATATTTGACCATGAGCCACCATTATCCCAGGCAAATACTGTTCAGGTGTCTCCTGTTGCAGATATGCCGCAGCTTTCTCCTCGTGTCCCAACTTTTTCAGTCTCCAAATACAGTGCCCTGTATTTCCTCTTGCAATCCTGTAGGATTTTCTCTACAAGACATTGCTTCCCAGGTATCCCTTGTGGTATCTGAGGCCTTTTCAGCTTTCCCATGTTGCAGGGAAGGCATTAAAGGAAATTTAAGGAAACAGTAAGGTTTCTGATCAAGTTCTGGATATCCAGAGTGTCCTTTCCCATAAGCCTGAGGAAGAAGAGATGTCGGTAGCATCTGAGGGGGAAATCTCAGACTCAGACAGTGTAATTCCTTCTTCTGATTCTGAAGTGGTATCCTTCAGATTTAAGCTAGAACACCTTTGCTTATTACTTAAGGAGGTTTTGGCTACTTTGGACAACTCCAACACAACTATCGTAGTCAATCCTAAAAAGTCTAGTAAATTGAACAATACTTTGATGTTCCCTCCGTGGTGGAGGTTTTTCCGGTTCCTGACCGTGCTGCGGAAATTATTGCTTGAGAATAGGAAAGACCTGGTATTCCCTTTTCTCCATCTCCTATTTTTAGAAGATGTTTTCTATAGCAGATTCTATTAAGGAGTTGTGGCAGACAGTTCCTAAGGTAGAAGAAGCGATCTCAACTTTAGCCAAGAGGACTACTATTCCCATAGAGGATAGTTGTTCTTTTAAAGATTCAATGGATAAAAAATTGGAGGCTTTACTAAAAAAGATGTATGTCCACCAGGGTCTACAATGGCAACATGTGGTGTGTATCACCACTGTTACCAGCGCTGCGGCTTACTGGTTTGATGCATTGTCTAAATCTCTTCAGACGGATACCCCTTTTGATGAGATCCAGGACAGGATTAAGGCTCTCAAATTAGCCAATTCCTTCATTACAGATGCTTCCTTACAGGTTAACTGGGAGCCAAAATTTCTGGTTTTGCGGTCTAGCCCGCAGGGCCTTGTGGTTGAAATCCTGGTCTGCGGATGTTTTATCTAAATCTAAGCTCATGGCTATTCCTTACAAGGGTAAAACCTTGTTTGGACATGGTTTGGTGGAAATTATCTCAGATATTACTAGAGGGAAGGGTTCTTTTCTTTCTCAAGATAAAAAAAAATAAGCAAATGGGACATCAGAGTAATTTTCATTCCTTTCGTAACTTTAAAGGCAAGTCTTCCTCCCCTTCCTCCAAGCAAGATCAAGCCAAGCCTTCCTGGAAGCCCAACCAGTCCTGGAATAAGGGAAAGTAATCAAAAAAGCCTTCAGCTGATTCCAAGTCAGCATGAAGGGTTGGCCCCCGATCCGGGAGCGGATCTTGTAGGGGGCCGACTCTCTCTTTTTTCCCAGGCTTGGATAAGAGATGTAAAAAGGTAAGTCTATCGCAACTCCTCCTCAGGAAACGCACAGTGACTCTTGTTTAAAAGTTAAAAAGTCTTTATTAGTAGTAGCAAGCAATTAAAAACAAGGAGTGTGAGATACAACTCACTGATTCAGGCATGGTATTCCAGTACTGCAAGACATGGCAAACATGTTTCATGTGGGGCCTCCACACTTGTTCACTTGTACTACTAATAAAGACTTTTCAACTTTTAAACAAGAGTCACTGTGCGTTTCCTGAGGAGGAGTTGCGATAGACTTACCTTTTTACTTCCTGTATGCTGATTGGCATTCTAACGGAGACGCTGTCTTACGACACCCTCACTCTGGAGCAGGCTGAATGACGTGTGCACTCGCTGAAGACACGCTGCCGGAGAAGACGTGGAGGTGGTGAGCGCTAGGGATCTGATGTGTTTGTTGGATAAGAGATGTACTGGATCCCTGGGTGGTGGACATTGTCTCCCAGGGATACAAAATAGTTTTCAAATCTTTTCCTCCCAGAGGCAGGTTTCTCCTCTCCAGATTATCTGTAGACCAGATAAAAAGAGAGGCATTCTTACATTGGATCAAGGACCTTGCCACCCTGGGGGTAATAGTTCCAGTTCCTTTTCAGGAAAGGGGTCTGGGATTTTACTTGAATCTGTTCGTAGTTCCCAAAAGATGGAGACTATATGCTACATTCTTCCCTTGGTACAAGAGGATCAGTTCATGACAACCATAGACCTAAAGGATGCATACCTTCATGTTCCCATTCACATGGACTATCACAAGTTTCTGAGATTCACATTTTTGGACAATCATTTCCAGTTTCTGGCCCTTGCCATAGCTCCTAGAATTTTTTCAAAGGTTCTGAGGGCTCTTTTAGCTGTGCTTTGATCTCGGGGCATTGCAGTGGCACCTTATCTGGACGACATTCTGGTTCAGGCGCCATCTTTTCAACAAAGAGAATCTCATATGGAGATCTTGTTGTCTTTTCTCGATCCCACGGATGGAAGGGGAATCGGAAAAAAAGTTCTCTGGTTCCAGCTACAAGGGTTGTATTTTTGGGAACCATAATAGATTCCTTGTTAATGAAGATTTTTCTGACGGAGGTCAGATAAAGAAATATTTTCGACTCTTGTTTTGCCCTTCAGTCCTCTCCATGGCTGTCAGTGGCTCAATGTATGGAGGTAATCGGTCTGATGGTGGCTTCCATGGACATCATTCCGTTTGCTTAGTTCCATCTCAGACCTCTGCAGTTATGCATGCTCAGACAATGGAACATGGACTATACAGACCTGTTTCTGCATGTAAATCTAGATCAGGCGTCAATAGACTCTTCTGCGGTGGCTTTTTCAGGATCATCTCTACTGGGGTACTTGCTTCCGCAGACCCTCCTGGGTGATTGTGACCACGGATGCCAGCCTTCCAGGAGGAGTCAGTCCTGCCCATAAACATCTTGGAGCTGAGAGCAATCTTCAATGCTCTTCTGGTCTGGCCTCAGTTAGCCTTAGCCCGGTTTATCAGATTCCAGTCAGACAACATATCCTCGGTGGCCTACATCAACCACCAGGGGGGAACTCGTAGATCCTTGGCCATGACAGAGGTGGCCCAAATTATTCAGTGGGCGGAGACCCACAACTGCTGTCTTTCTGTGATCCACATCCTAGGAGTGGACAATTGTGAAGCGGATTTCCTGAGCAGACAGACTTTTCATCCCGGGGAGTGGGAACTTCATGTGGATGTGTTTTCCAGCTTGACCCTCAAGTGGGGGAAGACGGAGTTGGATCTCATGGCTTCTCATCAGAATGCCAAACTTCCGCGATACGGCTCGAGTTCAAGAGATCTGCAGGCATTTCTGATTGATGCTTAGGCAGTTCCTTGGAACTTCAGTCTAGTATACCTGTTTCCTCTGTTCACTCTCCTTCCAAGAGTCATTGTTTGATTTAAGCAGGAGAGGGTGTATGTAATTCTCATAGCCCCGGCGTGGCCTAGCAGGATTTGGTATGCAGACATAGTGGAAATGTCATCCTTTCCACCTTGGAGACTGCCTCTGAGGAAGGACCTTCTACTTCAGGGTCCCTTCCTTCATCCACATCTCGTTTCCCTGATGCTGATTGTTTGGAGATTGAATGCTTAGTTTTATCTAAGAGTGGATTTTCATAGTTGGTCATTGAGACCTTGATTCAGGCTCATAAGCCTGTGACTGGCAGGATTTACCATAAGATCTGGTATAAATACTTGTATTGGTGTGAATCCAAAGGATACTCTTTGAGTAGAGTAAGGATTCCTAGGATTTTGTCCTTTCTCCAGGATGGTCTAGAGAAGGGTTTGTCTGCAAGTACTCTAAAGGGTCAGATTTTGGCATTGTCTATTTTGTTACATAAGCACTTGGTGGATGTGCCAGATGTGCAATCGTTTTGTCAGGCATTGGTTAGAATTCGGCCTGTGTTTAAACCTGTTACTCCTCCATGGAGTCTTAACCTTGTTCTTAAAGTTTTACAACAGGCTCCGTTTGAGCCTATGCATTCATTTTATATTAAGATGTTATCTTGAAAAGTTTTGTTTCTTGTTGCTATTTCCTCTGCTCGGAGAGTTTCTGAACTCTCTGCTTTACAGTGTCATTCCCCTTATCTTATATTTCATCTCTGATAAGGTGGTTCTGCGTACTAAGTTTGGTTTTCTGCCCAAGTTTGTTTCGGTCAAGAATATTAATCAGGAGATCGTTGTACCTTATTTGTGTCCTAATCCTTCTTCTCACAAAGAACACTTCACTTTCCCTTTGGCTGAGCGTTATTCGCTTGGCATATGAGACTGCTGGACAGCAACCTCTTGAGAAAATTACAGCTCATTCCATAAGTGCTGTTTTTTTTCTTCCTGGGACATCAAAAATTAAGCTTCTGTGTAACAGATTTGCAAGGCTGCAACTTGGTAATCTTTGCACGCTTTTTCCAAATTCTATAAATTCAATACTTTTTCCTCAGTTGAGGCTTCTTTTGGGAGAAAGGTTCTTCAAGCAGTGCTGCCTTCTGTTTAGGTTCATGTCTTGTCCCTCCCTTATCATCTGTGTCCTCTGGCTTGGGTATTGGTTCCCAACAGTAATTGATGATGATCTGTGGACTCACCGTGTCATTAGAAAGAAAACGAAATTTATGCTTACCTGATAAATTTCTTTCTTTCTTGACACGGTGAGTCCATGGCCCATCCTGTATTCAGACAGTTTCTTTTTCTATAAACCTCAGGCACCTCTGCACCTTGTTTTACTTCCTTTCTCTCCTTTCTCTTTGGTCGAATGACTGGGGGATTGTGGGTAGGGGAGTGATATTTAACAGCTTTGCTGTGGTGCTCTTTGCCTCCTCCTGCTGGCCAGGGGTGATATTCCCAACAGTAATTGATATTGATACGTGGACTCCCCGTGTCAAGAAATAAATACATTTATCAGGTAAGCATAAATTTTGTTTTTTTAAACAAATAATTGTTAATACTAATTTATACCTGCAAGCACTGTAAAACACACTGGACCAGATTACAAGTGACATGATAATTTTTTTTCATGTGACTTTCCATTGTCCAATAGCATCAACTTTTAGACCCAATCACGTGACCACAATGCAGGAATGGCATTTTATATGCAATAGTCTTTTTTTATGATATGCAGCAACCTATGATGTTATGTAAATAGATTGAGCAGGTATTTTATTATTTATGGCATGTATTTTATGTACTTCAATTAATATTTTATGTATATCGTGTTGTTTTTATGAATGAGACATCTATAAACAATTAACATCTTTACGGCAACAGACTTTACCACTGATGCTTATAAAGAGCATCAGCTTTTCCTAAACCATGCCTGATGAAACAGCTCATTGATGAGCTGAGAAACTAGTTACATGCTATTTTGTTACTTGATTTTATTAAAACAATTTATTTTCCAGTTACAATTGTGTAAGATTGGCTGCTCTGTAATACCCAGGTGTATCCTAATCTGCCTAAAGCCAAGAAGGTTTGGGATCGACAGGAATTTGGGAGGAGCTCACCGGAGGGTCAATCAGTTGGTGACTTTGATAACTAGCTTGCCTGGTATGCACTATTCATAATATAGTGCCAAATAGAAGTGTGAGTTAACCATTTAGGATTTTTTACACTGCTGTTATTCACCTGCCACACAGTCTGCACTATGAGGCGCCCGTTATGCTTTTTTAGAATTCTTCTGGTTATTCCTAACCTTTGGAAGAGGAGTCGTCCTAGGGGACTGGACCTCCAGATTTGGATGAACTGTGATATTTTATATATTATATTGGACTGAGAAATTTTAGATTTTTAATATTTACAAATTGTGTTTATTGGGGAGCTGAAAACACAATCTCAGGTGCAGGAAATAGCTGAAAACTCTCTATT
Organism: Bombina bombina; assembly: GCF_027579735.1. Classification (NCBI taxonomy): domain Eukaryota; kingdom Metazoa; phylum Chordata; class Amphibia; order Anura; family Bombinatoridae; genus Bombina; species Bombina bombina. The sequence continues at coordinate 251,667,672 of NC_069505.1, forward strand.
GTAATCGTAGTAAAGTGAAAGTGGCCTGTATAGTCAGAAACAGAACTGAAAAGGCCTTAGTCAATAGATTGTGATTGACCCCTATATTGATAGTTGGAACTGTGTGTGTATATATATTAATGCACAGTTACTATTTGCTGAAATAAACTGATTGAACAGCCCCTAACCAAATGAACAAAGGCGCTACTTCTGTTTAAACTAAGTGACAACAAAATTTTAAGTAGTTAAACAAATACACCTTAATCACTTATCCTACTGAAGATCATTTGATTACACTAGGCACATTCTACTAATGATCACTGAGCATAATCAGGAAGTAACTATCAACCAATGAGCATTAAATACAGTAATTTTAAACCAATGAACATTAGTAGGAATAATACACAGCTGTATTTGTTGCAATTTAAATTTAAAATTCCACTACTTAATTAATTGGTCAATCCCCCCCAATCATATTTAGATGCTGTTTTTTATATGGAGGACATAATAGTTTGGGGCATATTGTCCCTTTATGTTTTGCCTTTTTTGTTGTTTTATTTTATCGATTTCTTGTTAATCAGAGTATATACAATTCATCATAAGTAGGTTCTTTAAATGGTATTCTTTGTTAAAGGACCTGTAAATACAATAGATTTGCATAAACAACTAATGCATAATAACAAGACAATGCAATAGCACTTGGGGGTAGATTTATCAACTGTCGGGAGGACATGATTGGTTGTAGTGGATCATGTCCGCCCGACATTGATTAATGCTGAAAGCATACGCTGTCGGCATTTAACATTGCACAAGCATTTCTGGTGAAATGCTTGTGCAGTGCTGCCCCCTGCACATTCACGGCCAATTGACCACTAGCGGGGGGGTCAATCATCCCGATTGTATCCAATCGTAATGATTGTTGTCCGCAACCTCAGAGATGGAGGATGAGTTAAGGAGCAACGGTCTTACGACCGCTGCTTCTTTACTTATTTTTCAGGTGGACCTGAAACTTGGGGGGTAGTTTGCAGCATGTGCTGCTTGATAAATCTACCCCTTAGTCTGGACTTCAAACGAGTAGTAGGTTTTCTCTGACAGATTTCAAACTATGTCTATTTCCACTCCTCCTGTATCATGTGACAGCCATCAGCCAATCACAAATGCATATACGTATATTCTGTGAATTCTTGCACATGCTCAGTAGGAGCCTGTGACTCCAAAAGTGTAAATAAAAAACACTGTGCACATTTTGTTAATAGAAGTAAATTAGAAAGTTTTTTAAAATCGCTGCTCTATATGAATCATGATAGTTTAATTTTTTTATTGAGTGTCAGTTTAAAGTACAGTGTAGCCATGCCACATACTTTACCACTGTAAGAAACAACTGGTGAAACTATCAACGTTCTATAAGCAAACATCATAATCCAGCTATCGTTTGAAGAAACCAAAATCTGAAGTTCAAGGTTTAGCGCTCTGGAACAGGATCACGAAGAACATGAAATGCAGCTGCCTGATTATTCTTGGTCTGTGGGGAAAAGAGGTTTTGTTATTCCACCGTTCCAAAAACCTTCCAGAAATCAAATAATCACACAAAAACAATAAAGAAAAGAAAACATATTTCTTTTTGATTTAAGAATAATGCATATTTTGTCAATTTGTCTATGTAAAATCTAAAATAACTTTGTTTATAAAAACCATCTGTTCCTAGATGGTTATATTGTATAGCTAAATGAACCTGCTGAAATATACTCACCCTGTAGTACAAGATCTGTATAACAAATGTACTTTAATTTTGGTTTAACTATAAAATAAGTCAAGAATGTGTCTTAACATATCTTAAAAATATCACCTGCATACTCAAATAAAACAGAGAAGTAGATGATGATAGATATATGGCTTAATAAATCGTACACATATATCTCAAGATTTATAAGACTTTCACCTATAGTAATTAGAGACATGTAACTAATTACCTGGCAATGTGAATTCTCCAGTCTTGTCTGTCATTTAAGACCAAATGAAAGACAATATACACAGTTAACCTTAAATATCCTTACATGGAATTTGCAAGTTAATCAAAATAACTAGTGAGATATCTTTTCCTGTGTTGACTTACTGAATTTATTATTCACAATAGAAATGTTTTAACGTAGAAAGATTTCGGGCTTTATTTACTATTGGGCAGGCGGACATGATTGATACTGCTGTAAGTAGACAACATACGCTGTTTGCATTTAACGGTCTCTGTGTAGGAACACTTTACATAATGCCTGTGTGACCTAACTGTAACTACACTTACACTACCTGCCTCACCACTCAAAAGATGGCGAGACAAACATGGCTGACACCCTACTCGTAACCTGTACAGCAGAGATCAGAATATATTGCACTGCTGGTGATATATAACAATCAACATACAGGTTACTCCCCTGGAATGCCAAGGAAACTCCCACAAAATGCCTCCATCTACGTCATGTCTTCACTATACCTGACTAATAAAGACAAAAACAAACTCCCTATTATAAATATAAGAGCTATGTTGATATATGTATATACCATGTTTAAATGATATGCATTTTCCTGTATAATGCATATTAATGTAAGTATTGTATAGAGTTTAAATATGTTTGGGTTTTTTTAACACGAAAAGTCAGAAGTTTAAACAAACCCTTTTACAAAGGGAATACTGATCAAAAACCATAAATATGGCATTCTCACATCTCACATGGATTGAAGCTCACTGATTAAGGATAGGATCAGATGTTTTAAAAAGAAGTTTGATATCCCAAAACTTTTTTTTCGACTACTTTTAGCCCACAATTTAATGATTTATGTAAAATTGTTTCAAAACATCTCCCTATCTTAACTGCTGAAGACAGTCTAAAAGACCTCAAGAAGCAAGGGGCTAATAGTAGTAGCTGGCTAACAACCAAAGGCCATTTTAAATGCAATTATGTTAAATGTATTGCATCTACATACACCAGGGTTGGCTCCTCCTTTCAATCAAGCACTACTCAGAGAGTGTATCAACACAACTGCAGTACTAGCTGGTGTACTACTTTTACGATTTATGTAGTGGAGTGCACTCAAGGTGAAGTACAATATACAGGTTGTACAACTAGAGAGGCCAGGGTCTGTATAAGGGAACATTTGAATGACATCAGTAACAAAAATGAATGTTCAGACTTGGCTAGGCATTTTATATACAATCATAACCAGGATGAAGCCACTTTCAGTTGGCAGGTGACTGAGACTATTCATCCAAAACCCAGAGGAGGATATAGAATAAGCAGAATGCTTTACAGAGAGTCTTTTTGGATCTTCCAATTACAAACACTAAGACCGAATGGTCTGAACATAGAAGGAGATGTAATTAATTTTTGGCAATTCAAATAAGTTTTTCGTTTTTTCTTTTTCCGACTTTTATTTATTTATTCATTTATATATTTATTAATTGGAGTATCTCTCTGTAAAGTTTAAACCATACTTATACCTTTACAGATACCCTACTAAAATGTGATTGTTGTTGAGTAAGATAGCTATATTATATTTAAGTACTTACTATATACTATTTATAGTTACTAGCATTTTATGATGATGTAAAGATAACTAGATGTTTACACTTGGCCTAAAACAAATAACAATTTTCTAAATAGATAAAGGGTTCTGTCTCTTTAAGTCTGTTCACTTCTATGTTAATTGTTTGCAACAAGCAACTAATGGAATTAGTACTTTAGGTATATATTCACTGTCAGTGATCTTGTCAAACTTATGTTTTAGAGTAAGGCTTGTGGGCCGAAACGTGTAAGACACGACAAGTGCTTGCTGCAATCAATCTAGTTTTCTTATTGCCTTGTAACCATATATAATAAATTTATCTAAAAGCGCTTTTGGATGACTCGCTGTTTTTTTTTATTTTTAATATTACTCCCCTGGAATGCCCAGGAAACTCCCACAAAATGCCTACATCTACATCATGGGGTAGATTTACTAAGCAGCGGACATTGCTTTCTAGGCCTGAAATTTTCGGCTTGCCGGAAACATAAGTTAAGAAGCAGCAGTTGAAAGATCGCTGCTCCTTAACTTGTCCATCACCTTTAATGTGGACTGCAATCATGATCGGGATGATTGACAGGGGGCAGCATTGCACAAGCATTTCACCAGAAATGCTTGTGCAATGTTAAATGCCGACAGCTTATGTTGTCAGCATTTAGCGATGTCTGGGTACAGCGAATCATATCCGCCTGGCATATGATAAATTGACTCCATGGGGGGTAGTTATCAAGCCGTCAACCTCAAATACGCTGGAATTCTGCAGCGTATTTGTGGCGAGGCTGATTCGCCTTAGTTATCAAAGGCTCGAGACCGGCAAAAGTAGAATTTTGTGACGTAAACTTCGATCCGCCGGAGTCCGACACAGATCGATTCTTACGTCACTCCAGATGTTCCGCACACAAGTGCGGCACAATCTCACTACTTTTGCTCGCATTTTATTGGCTGATCGGAACAGCCAATAGAATGCGAGCTCAATCTGATTGGCTGATTGGATCAGCAAATCGGATTGAACTTGAATCTGATTGGCTGATTCCATCAGCCAATCAGATTTTTCCTACCTTAATTCCGATTGGCTGATAGAATCCTATCAGCCAATCGGAATTGAGGGGACGCCATCTTGGATGACGTCCCTTAAAGGAGCCTTCATTCGTCGGTAGTCCGTCGGTGAAGAAGGATGTTCCGCGTCGGCAGGAGGAAGATTCAAGACCCGGCTTGGAAGATGACATCACCCGGATAGAAGACCTCTTCAGCGCCTCTTGGAAGATGACATCGCCCGGATCGAAGACTTCTTCAGCGCCGCCTGGATGATGACTTCATTGGATGGAAGATTTCTTCAGCGCCGCTTGGAGGATTAACTTCTTCCGCTCCGGATGTCCACTTCGGTTCCATCGCTGCTCGGCTGAGTGAAGACGACTCAAGGTAGGATGATCTTCAGGGGATTAGTGTTAGGTTTTTGTAAGGGGGGTTTGGGTTAGATTAGGGGTATGTGGGTGGTGGGTTTTAATGTTGGGGGGGTTGTATTTTTCTTTTACAGGCAAAAGAGCAGTTTTCTTTGGGGCAAGCCCCACAAATGGCCCTTTTAAGGGCTGGTAAGGTAAAAGAGCTTTGAACTTTATTTAATTTAGAATAGGGTAGGGCATTTTTTTATTTTGGGGGGGTTTGTTATTTTATTAGGGGGCTTAGATTAGGTGTAAGTAGCTTAAAATTGTTGTAATATTTTTAAAATGTTTGTAACTTATTTTTTTATTTTTTGTAACTTAGCTTTTTTTATTTTTTGTACTTTAGTTAGTTTATGTAATTGTATTTAATTGTAGTTACAGTATTTGTAGGTAGTTTATTTAAATTATTTAATGATAGTGTAGTATTAGGTTTAATTGTAACTTAGGTTAGGATTTATTTTACAGGTAATTTTGTATTTCTTTTAGCTAGGTAGTTATTAAATAGTTAATAACTATTTAATAACTATTCTAACTAGCTAAAATAAATACAAAGTTACCTGTAAAATAAATATAAATCCTAAGATAGCTACAATATAATTATTATTTATATTGTAGCTATATTAGGGTTTATTTTATAGGTAAGTATTTAGTTTTAAATAGGAATAATTTATTAAAGTATAGTGTAGTGTTAGGTGTAATTGTAACTTAGGTTAGGATTTATTTTACAGGTAAATTTCAGTTTATTTTAGCTAGGTAAGCTATTAAATAGTTAATAACTATTTAATAGCTATTGTACCTAGTTAAAATAAATTGAAAGTTGCCTGTAAAATAAAAATAAATCCTAAGATAGCTACAATATAATTATTATTTATATTGTAGCTAAATTAGGGTTTATTTTAAAGGTAAGTATTTAGTTTTAAATAGGATTAATTTAGTTAATAAGAGTAATATTATTTAGATTTATTTAATTAATATTTAAGTTAGGGGGGCGTTAGGGTTAGACTTAGGTTTAGGGGTTAATAATTTTATTACAGTGGCGGCGGTGTAGTGGGGGGCAGGATAGGAGTTAATAAATTTATTATAGGTGACGACGGTGTAGGGGGGGCAGGATAGGGGTTAATAGGTTTAATATAGGTTGCGGCGGGTTCAGGGAGCGGCGGTTTAGGGGTTAAACTATTTATTTAGTTGCAGCGAGGTGCGGGATCAGCAGGATAGGGGTTAATAATTTTATTATAGAGGGCGACGGTATAGGGGGGGCAGGATAGGGGTTACTAGGTATACTGTAGGTGGCAGCGGTGTCCGGGAGCGGAGGTTTAGGGGTTAATACATTTATCAGAGTTGCGGTAGGGTCTAGGAGCGGCGGTTTAGGGGTTAATACATTTATAAGAGTTGCGGCAGGGTCTAGGAGCGGCGGTTTAGGGGTTAGTAACTTTATTGAGTTGCGGGAGGCTCCGGGGGCGCCGGTATAGGGATAGAACAGTGTAGTTTAGTGTGGGTGCTTAGTGACAGGCTAGCAATAAAGCTGGGAAAAAGCCGAAGAGCAGCGAGATCGGATGAGTGATAACTCTCACAGTCCGCTGCTCATCGCCCCACGGCTTTTTGACAGCTTTATTTGATAACTTAGGCGAACGTATTCAAGGTCCGCGGCGGTGAAGGTAGGCGAGCTTAGGCGGGCGTATTGGGCCGGTGAAGGCAGAAAAGTAGACGGCTTGATAACTACCCCCCTATGTCTTCACTATACGTGACTAATAAAGACAAAAAAACAACACCTCCCTATTATAACTAAAGGAGCTATGTAGATACATGTGTATACAATGTTTAAATGATATGCATTTTCTGGTATAATTAGAGCGACCATATTGTCGCTTTAAGAAGTAACACATATGAAAAATACATATGTCAGGGCTGTTTTCAGGTCTGTTTAAAGAAATGTTTTGTATAAGAACCCTGACATATGTATTTTTCATATGTGTCCCTTTTTAAAGCGGCAATATGGTCAGCCAATGTATAATGTATATTAATATAAGTATTGTATAGAGTTTAAATATGTTTTTTTTTTTACACAGATTTTTTTTTAAATCTATACAATACTTAAAAATAAATATGCATTATACAGAAAAATGCATATCATTAAAACAGTGTATATACATATACTGCTCCTCTAAACTAGTAACCACTTACGCTCCCACACCCACCTGCGCAACATATCTCTGCTACACTATTAACCCCTAATTTGTCATAAAATATTAACCTAACCCCACCTAACCTTTTAACCCTGGCACAACCCCCCACAACAAACAGCCCCTATATTACACAATATAGCGTGTGCTAGTGTTACACAGTGGAGAGCAAATATCGATATTTAGTGCTCCTTAAATATTTACATTTTAGCACCTACCGATAGTGAAGAACTCTAAAACCTATATAGCCCAAGTAAATCTAGAGTACTGTATACTATTCCTTTTAAGAACAGTGTTAAAAACCCTAGGTGACCAGTTTTGTGGTTTATGAGCAACTTTACAAAAGATGTTACATTTTACTGACTTCCCACTTGAGTACAACGGTTAACTACAAACTTGTAATACAAGTGGGATTTTCAGCTTTGTATTCCTCATTCAGTATATAGGGAGCATTTTTTTATCATGATGTTTTACTTAATAACTAACTTGAAATACTAATTCAAAGGGGCAGATTTAATAAGCTGTGGATGCTGCTTGATTCGCCCAAAGTTTACAGCGATCCAGAAACTGAAATTTAGAAGCAGCAGTCGTAATACCGCTGCTCCTTAACTTGTCCGCCACCTTTTACGTATAGCGATGCAGGGCAGACATGATTCGCTACAATTATTTGGTTGTTTGTCTGCACCCCTAAATAATATTAATAAAATAATTTTGTAAGGTGTGCAGAAACATTTGTGTTTGTATTTAGAGGAAGACTAACCACCTTCATGGTTTCTATCACCCCACCCCCCAGTTGCTCAGGTGCTCTCATTATAGGACATTGTAAATGTGTATAAAGCCAGAGAGGCTCATTCATAAAGTGTAGGTAAAGTTTAAACGTTTGCTCAACATAATTAAGTTTAAGATTGCAATTTGTTAGGACTTTCATTCATCAAATTTCTTAGATTTTTTTCAAAACAAAGTTTTACCGGTTTTAAAATCCCAATATCGTCTTCGGTAATAACAACCCGTTTTTCTATCATGTGCCTACTTCCTTATTACGTATTTCTCTTTGCCAATTGAAATCCCGGCCGTTAGGCGGCCGTGACACTACGTCATCTTCATATTTGCCCATCTGCGCATGCGCCCCATCTAATCTGCATATTCGAAATCACTAAGCTCGTGGCCGATTCGCGCATGGCAAATAGCATAGTAATGAATGAATACAATATCGTGATTCATTCATTACTATGTTGCGAAGTGAGGGAGATGCATGTGCATTGGAGCCCAGCAGTATTGACAATCGCATGCGGATAGAATCCTTAAATCGCGCATGCGCAATTGTTATGGCTCATTGTGAACACGCATATATGATACATATAGAGCGGGTGGGACCGCTCTATACGTAAAGACTGACAAAGCAAGGAAGTATAGGATGGGAGGAGTCAGGACGAAAACACTTCCATAAAAACGTTAGTAAAAAAATGCAGATATTAATATTTTTAATTAAAAAAATTATGACGATTATGTTTATATAGATGGGGATAATGAGTTAATGAGTTTTAACTGTGATACATTTACTTTCACTTTAAATGCATAATTGAAGCAAGAATGATATAGCCCAGAAATGCATCACATTGCAGTGTTAGGAACAGTCAACATTGGGACCACATATTGTGTGACTAAGATCCCAATTTTAAAATATGAGCTTAGGTGATTGTTTGCAATATTTAAAATGTTTTGATAATATAGAAGTGGATGTGCGGCAATATTCTATTTTGTGTAATTATTTGTTTGCTTGCACCCCTAAGTAATATCAATAAAATAATTTTGTAAGGTGTGCAGAAACATTTGTATGTGTGTATATTTATATATATATATATATATATATATATATATATATATATATATATTTGTATATTCCTTGATATATTTATATGTATGTATCTAAATATGTATCTATTTAAATTTAAAAATAAAAGATGTATTTATGTATATATCTATGTAAAGATATATATGTATATATATTAGTATTTTTTTTGTTTTTTTACATAATTTTATTTACTAAATTAAAGGGACAACAATATCATAGAAGAACATCTCAAGCAAGATTTACAACCCTTGAACTTTTATTAAAAGAACACTAAGCCCAATTATTAACTTTCAGGATTCAGATAAAACATTCAATTGAAATCAACTATCCAAATTACTGCTATTATCAATTTTTATATGTTCTCTTGTTATCTTTATTTGAAAAAGGCATCTAATCTAAGTAGCCTGAAAAATTTTGTTTAAACACCCTGGACAACACTTGTTAATTGGTGCTGTTCAATCAGCAAGTTCAACCCAGGTTGTTCTGCAAAAATGGGCCTGCTTAGAAACTTACATTCTTGAATTTGAAAGAAAGATACAAATAGAATGAAGATATTTTGATAACAGGAGCAAATGAGGAAGTTACTTAAAATTGCACGCTCTATCTGAATCATGAAAGAAACATTTTTGGTTTAATATCCCTTTAATGTGTTACATATAGATAACATTGAGCTCATGCACGTTAAGTTACCCTGAAGTTAACAGTGAGTGGCTAAAATGCAATTCTGTCTAAAGAAATGAAATAAGGGGGCAGTTTGAAAAAACATAGATAGAAGGTAAACACATATTTAAAAATGTTATTGCTATAACTTTAAAAATAAAAACAGAGTCAAGTGTACAGCCAAAACATTGACGATGACATAGAATATAATTTTGTCGATATTTAAATGACAAATATTGCAAAAACATAATCCAAAATATATAATCTTTTGGATTAAAAAATATACTGTAAAGTAAATATGAATAAAATAAATACTGTATGTTGCACTGTCAACATTATTGCCCAAAAAACGCCTGAATATAGTCTGATCGAGCTTGGAATCCCCTATCATCATTCTCCTCTAATGGAGCTAGATGTTCCCCATACTCATGGTTATCCAAGCTCTCCAGATCTATATCAGGGATTGTTAGGGCAATGTTGTGCAACATACAGCAAATCAAAAATATTAAGGAGACTTTGGAAGGGGTGTACTGAAGAACCCCACCAGAGATGTCTAATCAGCGGAAACGGCTCTTCAATAGGCCAAAGGTGCGCTCAATCACCGATCTGGTAGCGATGTGTGCTGCGTTGTAGCGCACCTCTTCCACTCCATTGGGGTTGTGGACGGGTGTGAACAGCCACGGAAGACACGAATATCCAGAATCACCTGTGTAATAAAATAGATCATTGACATTAGCAATCAGAATTAATAAAATATATCATATACATATGTTGGAGTATATATGAGATATTTACCTATCAGGATTTCCTCTGACATTTATCCCTACTGGAAATGATGGTAGATGGCTGAATTCCAGAGGATGAAGGAATCGTGGTTGCAGCCAGGGAGTCCAGAGCGTACGCTCATTATCCTCAACCTGGCATCGCAGATGACCTGGATATTCAGCGAGTGGTTGTGCTTCCTGTCCTGGTATGGCTCCTCTGTACCCCTGGGAGGCTGCACCAATACATGTGTGGAATCTATGGCCCCCAATACTCTTAGCAATCCAGCCAGATGATAGAACTGGAGCTTGACAGCATGCCACTCCCCAGGTGTATTTGGGAAGTGGACATGATGGACTAGGCATTGGTGCAAGGCATTCAAGACAACCTTCAGATGATGTGAGAAGGTTGCCTGACTCATACCTATGCCTAGATCTGCCACAGCCTGGAATGATCCAGTTGCCAAGAAATAGAGGGCCAATAGTAATTTCACCATCCTAGAGATTGCCCTAGTCCTTGCAGTGAGTGTCTCGAGAGAGTCCTTGATTTCGACATAGAGCCTCTCAATAGAGGCCCTATTTAGTCAAAATCTACGGATCACCTCTCTGTCACTGAGGGCATTGAGACCAACCCTAGGCAGGAACACCCTTGGCACCCACTGGCATCTTCTTTTGTCGCACACCCGCAGCAATCAACACCCATCTTTCCCTGCGTCTCCTTAAGAACAGGACAAACTGTAAAGCATTTAGAATGTCCATGCTCAAAATAATAATGAATTCAAGTGATTGAAAGCCCCTTTTATACTGCCAAGTTCTACAGCTATGAATGATTTTAGCAATTGAATAAGAGATGCGCCACACATTACCTAACCAATGACTTGCAGAATTTCATTATTCTTGTGTCATTTTACGAGCAAATTGATTGAATAATTTATTCACGACTAACCAAATTTCAGTATTATTGCGTCATTTGACGAGCACAATGTTGTGTCAAAATGAATGTCTAGAATTAGATCATCCAGGTGAGTTCAGCAGCTGTAATAATGCAGGTGTATTGTTTGTGCAATTAACTAAATAACTTATGCAAAATACATTAGTATTTAACTATGGTTGCAATCTTAATTCAGATTTTCTGTGTTTGGATGGCAGCATTGTGGAGACTTAAAAGGTTAGTGATTACTGTGTTTTTTAAATAAGATTTTAAGAACAATGTGGTGTATTAACATTGCCAAAACTAAGTTAGAAAGAGAATGCAATGTCGAACATTATGATATGCCATTTTACATTAATTTCAATGTATTTTTCAAGCACAAAGGAAAACAATGGCATGCAAAATACATAGAAATTACTTTAAAATGGCCTTCTACTTCCAAAAAAGGATAGCAAGAGAATGAAAACAGTGCTATTATGTGTTTTGAAGTTAAAATATAATGACTGGCCTTTTAAGCTTCCACGACGCTGCCATGCAAACACAGAAAGTCAGTTCAGATTTCAGTCATAGATAAATACTCATGTGTTGTGCATAAGTAAGTGATTGGATTGCACAAAGAATACACCTGCATTTATTACAGCTGCATTTATTACACCTGCATTTATTACAGATGCATTTATTACAGCTGCATTTATTACAGCTTCATTTATTACACCTGCATTTATTTCATATGCATTTATTACACCTGCATTTATTACAGCTGCATTTATTACACCTGCATTTATTACAGCTGCATTTATTACACCTGCATTTATTACACCTGCATTTATTACAGATGCATTTATTACAGATGCATTTATTACAGCTACATTTATTCCAGATGCATTTATTACAGCTGCATTTATTACACCTGCATTTATTACACCTGCATTTATTACAGCTGCATTTATTACAGACACATTTATTACACCTGTATTTATTACACCTGCATTTATTACAGCTGCATTTATTACAGCTGTTGAACATGCAAAACATAGAATGCCATTTTAAAATCATGTCAATGTATTTTTAATAGCACTGTTTTCATTCTCTTGCTATCATTTTGTGTGAATTCAATTATCATTTTCAAATATTGAATTTTTTTTGGGCACTGATTTCATTCTCTTGCTATCCTTTGTGTGATTTTTTTTCTTCCAGTTTTCATTCTTTTGATATCCTTTGTTCAAATTTAACAATAATACATTAAATAATAATGTAGAGTATGACCATTGAAAAACATTACAGAAATAGAATGCTATTTAATAACTTTGTGTTTGTAACATTTGTATAAGAGTATATACAAAATTAAACATGGTGCAAATAGATTTAAAAAATAAAAAACAAACATTTTAAAATTTAAAAAATCTTCTCTATAATGTGTAGCAATAATATTGTTAGATTTTGGAAGTGTATACATATTTAATAGTTTGTAGTTGAATTTTATTAGGTGATATGCTTCATTCTCTTGCAGCATCGAACATCAGATTTCTGTGTTTTCCAACTCCCATTGAGATCTATGGCATCCGCGACCTCAAGGGTGGCAGATTGAAAACTAGCTATGCTGCGTCGGAAAAGACGCAAGCGTAAATGTAGAATTTTTGATAATTTCGTAATGGCTTCAAATAGTGTCGAATAGGAGGGTAAATGAACATAATTCCGCTAGAATTCAACGGGGTTTCAACTTGCATCGATCTGCGTCGGATTGAGCCTGCCAGATCGTATGTTACGTCACAAAATTCAACTTATTCTGATCTTGAGGCTTTGATAACTAGGTTGGATTAATGTTGCAACAATTACGACACGTAATTCAAGCGTATTTTCGGTTGATGCTTTGATAATTATCCCCCATTATCTATCCCATAGAGGATCAATACTTTCTATGGGAGACAGCTCTTATCTCTCTGGGACTTCCAGGTTCTGTTCATTTTCTTAGAGAATTCAGTGAGTTCTGCCCCTCTAAATGCAACACAATTATTTCACTATGAGTTGAAGAGTTTATTTAAATAATAATAATAATAATAATAATAATAATAATAATTACAAATCCAATATAGTTATCTATTTGTTTCTTGCTTATAGATTGTTAATTTTATTATGTTAGCTTTTTTACCTGCTCAATAATATTTGTAAAATGTGATGACTGGTCATAAAAACATTTTCAGAATATCTCCTAATTAAAAAAAGGTTGAATGTGTAATGCAGCATATTTGTAAATACCCTAGAGGGAAAAATACTACAACATGTATTCATATTTTGAACTGTAACTTATTTACATTTCATACTATAACATTTATGCAAGTTACAGAACTGCACGTCACACCATATAAATTGTAACATTGTATTAGCTGCACAAAACATTTTTTTAATAATACCTTTATCTTACTTCATCAGCATTAAAGGGACAGTAAAGTCATAATTATGCATTCATGATTTAGACAGAACATACAATTTTAAACAACTTACCAATTTACTACTATTATTTGATTTGCTTCCTTCTCTTGTTATCCTTTGCTGAAAGGTTTATCTAGGAAAGCTCCAGAGTAGCAAATAACCTAGGTTCTAGCTGTTGATTGGTGGCTGCATATATATAGCGATTGTCATTGGCTCACCTATGTGTTTAGTTAGAAACCAGTAGTGCATTGCTGCTCCTTCAACAAATGATACCAAGAGAATGAAACAAATTTGATAATAGAAGTAAACTGGAAAGTTGTTTAAAATCTTATGTTCTACCTAAATCATGAAAGAAAAATTTTAGATTTCATGTCCCTTTAAATAAATGAGTTTATGGGGGGGCAGAGCTAGTGCTCTAAGACAGTAGACTTGTCTCTGCTGAGCTCCGTTAGTTTTTAGCCTAAAAAGCGGTTTTAATTAAGCCACTACAACACCAAACTACCCAAAAGTGTATGGAACACAACCTAAAGCTGTCAGAGAGTCCGGGTAAAGAGGATATTAGTGGCTGGACTGATAATTTTCTCCCGTGCACAAGACCAAAGTGGAGGCCGGCTAGGAGGCCTGCAAAACCATCCGCAACAGGGAGTGCTTCCTCTATACTGTCCGAGGCCGAACAGCAAGATCCAGACACTGCAAGCGATCCTGCAGATTGGACGGGAGATCGATCGCAGCTGAGGAGTGCTTCAGAGGATGGAGGATCCCTGTAGGCATAGGACACAGACAAACACGCAATCAGATGCACCTACTGCATGGAGGTAAACCCCTTGGTGCCAAACAAATCCTCATAGATTCCAGAGCAAAAGAGAGTAAAGGGCTCTGAAAGAGGTGGGGAAACGGACATACCTGAGGAGGATCCAGAGCCCTGAACTACATCTGATGGGGAGCTGCCATCTTGTCATTAATGTAAGTGCGTAAGCCCACAGCACTACACACATATACAGTGGAGCTAGCTCCGAGTTCTTCAAAAGAGACACTAAGCATCCTCACGACACAGGGGTTGAAGGGTCTGCAATGATAAGGGGAACCCCTGCTCCGGAACGGAGATAGGCCCCAACCGGCAATTTAGTGGGCCACAACAACGCAGCACATAGAGATAGGAGGAGCTGCGTTGTCTGCAATTCATCAGGGTGAGAGGGGGCCAGTGCTAGTAGCTTAAGGCCTATACACCATCAGAGATACCTTGAGAAGTCCAGATCAGACAGAGTTAGATCCAAGATCCTATAATCCAACTGCTCATAGAGAGACACATTATGTTATATAGGGTAATAGGCAGAGTCTTTTGCAGGCCCATAAGGATCCCCTATAATAAACGGCAACAAAGGGCTGGACACAGATTATCAACACCGCCCCCCTGCAGACTCGTACTCGTATAGGCCGCCAGCATGGGGGTGTCAATCAACCCGATCGTACTCGATCGGGTTGATTTCCGGCGATGTCTGTCCGCCTTCTCAGAGCAGGCAGACAGGTTATAGAGCAGCGGTCTTTGTGACCGCTGCTTCATAACTGCTGTTTCTGGCGAGCCTGCAGGCTCGCCAGAAACACAGGGCATCAGTCTCCATTCGGAGCTTGATAGATAGGCCCCATGGCCTCTAGGAGAGTGGTGAAGGGGGATAAGTCAACAACAAAACCGGCAGCAATGACTTTTTTCTTTAAATCTTCTGTAACAAATAAAAACACCCAAGACTTTGAGTTGGAAGAAGAATCAGATCAAGATCCTGTACAGAGGATGGAGGACAACACTCCTTTAACAAAAGCTGACCTACGGACTTTGGTCTCAAAGAAGGAAATAGCTCTTCTGTTACCAGCAGTCTATTGGAAATCAAATCTGATATGATGGATATGGGAATAGGATAGATACCCTAGACGATCAAAAGGATGCTATGGTGGAGAATGTGGATGAAATATCGCAGACTATCTCCTCCCAACAACAACTTCTATTAGAGTTCCAAGACAAGCTAGATGACCTTGAGAACCAAAGCAGGAGAAATAATCTCAGGTTAAAAGGAATGCCGGAGGAAGTGACCACCAAGAAGCATACATCCCCCAACTATTCAGCCAAATCACAGGATCCTCTCCAGACTATGTATTTCATGTTGAAAGGGCACATAGGGCCTTAAAAGAGAAACCAAAAAAAACAGTCTCCCTCCATGAGATGTGGTAATCAAGCTCACCTTCTTTCCAGACAAAGAGAAGATCCTCCAAGCTACTAGGAAGAACCCTACCTTTAAGTTTCAAGGTAATGTGGTACAATTTTATCAGGACATAAGTCTCCGCACCCTGCAGCATAGAAGTACTTTGAGGCTCCTCACTACAATATTGAGGAAACAACAAATCCAATATAGATGGGGCTTCCCCTTTGCCTTGATTATAACAAAGGACACCAAGACCATAACTATCAAAGAACTGGAGGATATACCAGAAGTTTGTAAGGTACTTGGCCATGAAATCCTGCAGCTACCCCTACAGGATTCATCCCCACCACACAGACTACCATCTGAACAGTTCTCAGCCCAAACAAAATGGCACAAGATCTCCCACAAGAGACAAAAGACAAAATAGTCCAGAGAAAAAGATCCTTAACCAATTCCTCTAATTCCTTTGTAGCAGAAGGGAGTTTTTGCCTTATGACTATTTCCAGAGGGCCTTAGGTGGCAGATTCGGTGGAAATTCAAAGATTTGGTCCTTTCCTGAGGGTATTCATAGGACTGTTGGGTCACATACACCTCAGGGTCTTTGAGATCAGTAACTTTGCTTTTTTACATCATTACTAAAACTTAACCAAAAATGTCTAACTGTTATTTGCATGTTGAGGCGGATACCCCCACACCCCTTCTAGTAAAAGGGTGAATAGCGAGTATTCAATACTCGAAATGTTCTTTAACACAAAATTGTTGTCCCACTGTTTGGGACAGGGTTCATGTTTATTTATGTTTAACTTGTTATGTTACCACAATTCTCTATTTCCCCCTCAGTGATGCCTTCACACTGCCTCCTTGCCTAAACCAGATTTATAGGCTGAAATATAAGACTAGAGATGAGAATGTCTACTTACAGGTTACAAGCTACATTCTCCATATACACATAGCGCTATTACAGGAGTTCAATAGTTGTAATGTCTTCTAGTGTAGTAGTATATATCTCATAATGTCAGAGGGTTGAATACAGATACCAAACGTAGAGTAGCAATGACGCAGTACACATCATTAAATGCCAACCTCTTATTTTTACAGGAAACACATTTCCTCAAATCAACTATTCCCAGATATTGGGCGAAACACTTCTCTACCCATTACCACACTACTGCCACTACTAAGAAAAAAGGGATATCGATATTGATACACAATGCCATGGGTTTCATCCATGAAAGCACCATAGCGGACCCTGAAGGGCGGTACTTAATAGTCAGGGGACAGATGTTAGATACAGAGATAACTCTATATAACTTATATGCCCCCAACGAGAATCAGCACAATTTTTTTAAACATATAACCCAGCTTTTGACTCAGTGGTCTCAGACTAAAATTATACTGGCAGGGGACTTTAATATTAATATGGCCCCGATACGATCCGTCAACAATGCCCCTCTCACTAACAAAAATCTCTGGCACAATCGCCTTGTCAAAGCAATCCAAGACTCATTGGTCCCACATTCCTTAATTGATACATGGCATACACTATATGGCGAAACTAGCGTCACCACATTCTATTCTGCAGCCCATGGGTCGTATATAAGATTAGATTATATCTATATAAGTCAGATTCTACAGCCAATGTTGCAGAGTTCTAATATTCATGGTTGGGTATGGTCAGACCATTCTATAATATCTCTGACTATTGGAGGGTTGTGAGACACTCAACGCAGTAGGACATGGACATTTGACCCACTACTTCTGAAGGACCCCCAGATATACAACGACATCCTAGCGGACTGGTAGAATATTGGGGAATTAATATCAACACTACAGTAAACCTAATTCATACTTGGGCAGCACACAAGGTGGTAGTAAGAGGACTTCTCTTCCAAGAGAAAGCTAGATTAAATAAGAGACACAAAAATCAGATTAGGCAGCTACACAAGGAGGTGGAGGTACTAGAAAGACAACACAAACTGACACGGAGCACGACGGCATTACACAACCTTTAGGCCAAGAAGACCACTTTAGCTTCAATCCTTGACTCACAAGCTGCCAGGGCAGTACACAAACTTAAAGCACAATACTTTATCTATGCTAACAAGCCTGATAGATATATGGCCCATAGGATCAGGGAGCGATGTAGAGCTTCTGCTATCCCACTAATAGAAACTATATGGGGGTCTTTAACCTCTCACCCACAGGCAATTGTGGATACCTTTGTGACCTTTTATAGTACATTATACAATGGCAAGAAGGTTAATCATGACACAGAAACAAAAACTCTGACTAACGACTTTCTTAGAGATTGCCCACTAAAATCCGACCAAAGGGAAAGTCTCAATGTCCCAATATCCAATATGAAGATACTGAGAGCTGTCAAGAACCTTAAGCCGGGCAACGCGGCTGGCCCGGACGAGTTCACAGGGGAATACTACAAATTGTTTCGAGGGGTATTCCTCCCCATTTGACCCAATTTTGTAATTACATTCTAGAAGGAAACCCCATCCCAAGGGAATTATTGCTGGCAAAAATAGTGGTAATTCCAAAACCTGATAAAGATCATAAAAAGTGCCAGAATTACAGACCAATCTCATTGATAAACCAGGATTTGAACATTTTTACCAAGATTCTGGCCAATCGCCTTAAGGTGATCCTGCCTGACTTGGTGCATCCTGATCAAGTGGGGTTTATTAGGGACAGGGAGGCCCCAGATAATATCGGAAGGACTATTGATCTCATCCACTACTTAGGGGAATCCCAAACGCCTTCTCTGCTGTTGGCGCTGGATGCGGAGAAGGCGTTCAATAGAATAGATTGGGGATACATGGTCTCAGTTTTGCAAAAGATGGGTTTCGATGGCTCTTTCATGACAGCAATACAGGCAATTTACTCTGAACCCAGGCTCAGGTGTCCGCGGGGGGATATAAATCTAGCGTCTTTCCCATCCTTAATGGTAACCGGCAGGGATGCCCCCTGTCGTCATTATTATTCGCTCTATGTATTAAGATTTTAGCAGCAACAATTAGGGTGCACCCTGACATTGCGGGAGTCAGAATAGCAAACAAGGAATACAAATTAGCCCTTTTCGTGGGTGACGTGTTATTAACAATTACAAAGCCACTTATATCTCTCCCTAGTCTTTATGAGGTTCTGGACATGTTCTCTAGAGTCTCAGGATATAAGATAAATGGAGATAAATGTGAAGCCCTCCCCATAGCCATCCCGCATCAAACCCTGAAATTATTGGAAATAAACTTTGACTTCAAGTGGGTGAAACATACCCTTAGATACTTAGGGATTAATTTGCCCTTTCACTTTCAACTCTTATATAAGCACAACTATACTCTGTTATTCCGCCAGGTCAAAAAGGACCTGGTGAAATGGAGAAACTATAACTTTTCCTGGCTTAGAAGATTGGCTGCAATAAAAATGAATGTCCTACCGCTTATACTGTACCTGTTCAGAGCTCTAACTATCAAAATAGTAAAAGCAGATTTAGAAAAGATGCAATTGGAACTGTTGTCCTTTATTAGAGGATCAAAGATGGCTAGGATTACTAAAACATTAGCTAACAGACACAAATCATTGGGAGGGGTGCTTTCACCAAGTCTAATGGATTACTATAGAGCTTTCAGGGTGCCAGGAATCAGACTGAGACGAGAAGTGCAAAAATAATCACACCTTTATTAATAGCAAAAAATAATAAAAAGTCCAAGTCAAATAACAAGCCAGGAGTCAAAACCAGAGCTGGTAGTCAGACGAGCCGAGTCAGGAGCCAAAGCGAATAGTCAGACGAGCCGGAATCAGGAACAAGGAAAACAGCAGAGTCAGGAACAAGCCAGGGATCAGGAACCAGGAAGGACATCAGGCAGCCAGGTAATACACAGGAACTCTTACAAACAGGTCTGAGACAACGCAAAGGCAAAGCATACTGAACAGAGGCCCTTTAAATAATAAGTGATGACATCACAATTCTGAGACTGCATCCTGTCTCACATGGATGATGCACACCAGTCTGGCCATAAAAGGAAGTGCAGGAAATGAGCAGCATCCCCCACAATGCACCATCGTCAGGAAGAGAGGTGAGTAAAATGGCTGCCAGCAGCACATGGCAAACACAACAGGGAAAAAACCCTGACAGTACCCTCCCCTCAACAACCCCTCCCCTGCGGGAGGACAAAAGGCTTATTGGGGAAACGGGCATGGAAGGCATGGAGGAGGGCGGGAGCATGAACATCAGAGGAGGGAACCCAAGAACGCTCCTCCGGACCGTAGCCCCTCCAGTGAACCAAATACTGTACACGGCCCCTGGACATACGAGAGTCAATAATGCTGCAGACCTCATACTCCTCATGGTTGTCAACAAAGATAGGATGGGGACGAGGCAACACAGTGGTAAACCGATTAAAAACCAATGGTTTCAAGAGGGAGACATGAAAAACATTGGAGATGCGCATAGCAGGAGGACGGTCAAGAGTGTAGGCCACAGGATTAACCAGTCGGAGTATTAGAAAAGGACCTACATAACGGGGAACCAATTTATTGGAAGGCACATGAAGGTTCAAGTTGCGGCAGGACAGCCAAACTCTCTCACCAACCTGATAGAAAGGTGCGGGCAGACGCCTACGATCAGCCTGGAACTTTTGGCACTGCATAGAACGATAAAGGCAATCCTGAATCTGCACCCACATGGAGCGGAGTTGCCGGAGATGCTCCTCCAAAGCCGGAATACCCTGAGACATGAATGAATTGGGCAACAAGGATGGTTGAAACCCATAATTCGCTATGAACGGGGATAACTTGGAGGAAGCATTAATAGCACAATTACGAGCAAACTCTGCCCAAGGTAACAGTTCAGACCAATTATTGTGGTGATCTGAGGCATACCAACGGAGAAACTGTTCCAGAGCTTGATTAGACCGTTTCCGCAGCCCCATTGGATTGAGGGTGATATGCCGAGGAGAAGGAAAGCTGGATCCCCATTTGAGCACAAAAGGAACACCAAAATCTGGAGACAAACTAGCTACCCCGGTCCGACACTATCTCCTTGGGTAACCCATGTAAATGGAAGGTCTCCCGGGCAAAAATTGAAGCAAGCTCCTGAGCGGTAGGCAGCTTTATCAAGGGAATGCAATGTGACATTTTAGAAAAACGGTCAACCACCATAAGGATAACAGTATTGCCATTGGAAACAGGGAGCTTGACAATGAAGTCCATGGAAAGATGTGTCCAAGGATGCTCACCATTAGCAATAGGTTGAAAAAGACCCACAGGAAGATGTTGAGGAGACTTATTCTGTGCACAAACTGAGCAGGAGGCAACATATGCAGCAACATCAGAACAAAGACCTGGCCACCAGAATTGTCGAGTGACAGACCAAATCATTTGGTTCTTGCCTGGGTGACCTGCGGCTTTAGGATAGTGGTAAGTGTGGAAAAGTTTAGTTCGAAGATTCTCAGGAAAAAAACACTTACCACTAGGTTTCTCAGGAGGTGCATTGGTTTGTGCAGCCAGGATCTCCTCCCCCAAGGGAGAAGTCAAATTATTATGTATGGCAGCCAAAATATGGTCAGGAGGTATAACAGGAGAAGGTACAGACTCCTCCTTGGACAGATGCGAACATTGTCGAGAGAGGGCATCAGCCCTAGCATTCTTACTACCAGGCAGGTAGGAGACCACATAATTAAACCGAGACAAAAATAGCGCCCATCTGGCCTGTCGGGGCGACAAACGTTTTTCTTCAGCTAGATAAGTTAAATTCTTGTGGTCAGTAAGAATGAGCACTGGCATGCTAGTACCCTCGAGAAGATGCCTCCATTCCTTAAGTGCCAAAATTATGGCCAGTAATTCCCTGTCGCCAATTTCATAATTGCACTCTGCTGGAGACAATTTCTTAGAGAAGAAACCACACGGATGCAAGGAACTGTCAGGCGTAGGACGTTGAGACAAGAGGGCACCTACTCCAGTCTCAGACGCATCGACCTCAAGAACGAAAGGCAGGACAGGGTTAGGATGAGCCAGAACTGGAGCGGCAGCAAAGGCAGTCTTAAAACTATCAAAGGCCTTAATGGCAGTAGGTGACCAATGGAGTGGATCATTCTCTTTATGGGTCATGTCTGTGATAGGTTTGACCAAGGAAGAAAAGTTTTTAATAAACTTTCTATAGTAATTGGCGAACCCCAAAAAACGTTGAATAGACCGAAGACCAACTGGGCGAGGCCACTGCAGAACTGCAGATAACTTGTCAGGATCCATGGCGAACCCTGCAACGTAGATAATATAACCTAGGAAGGTTACTTGAGTCTGATGGAACTCACATTTCTCGAGTTTACAAAACAGGCCGTTCTCACGTAGTCTCTGAAGAACCCGTGTAACATCAGAACGATGAGCCTCAAGTGTGGGTGAGTGTATGAGGATGTCGTCTAAGTACACCACAACACACTGTTGCAACATATCTCGTAGGACATTATTAATAAATTCCTGAAAAACAGCAGGAGCATTACATAGGCCAAAGGGCATTACAAGATACTCATAATGCCTGCTCCTGGTGTTAAATGCTGTTTTCCATTTGTGGCCCTCCTTAATCCTAACACGATTGTACGTTCCTCTCAAATCAAGTTTAGTAAAGACCGTAGCTCCCTTCAGGAGGTCAAAGAGTTCCGTAATAAGCGGAATAGGGTAAGAATTCTTAATGGTAAGATGATTAAGACCCCTATAATCGATATATGGTCTTAACTCACCACCCTTTTTCTTCACAAAGAAGAAGCCAGCCCCTGCAGGAGAGCAGGATTTGCGGATTATCCCCCGCGACAGAGCATAGGCAACATACTCCTCCATAGCACAATTCTCTGCAACAGACAGAGGGTACACCCGGCCTCGAGGAGGAATGGCTCTGGGTTGCAGGTCTATGGCACAATGGTAAGACTGGTGAGGAGGCAACGTACCGGCACGCACCTTGTCAAAAACGTCTAGGAATTCTCGGTACTGCTCTGGCAATTGAGATACCGAAGAAGTGCACAAGACTTTAACTGGTTTCCGAAGACAAATGGAAATACATTGTGGGGACCACGACAACATTTCGGACCTGCGCCAGTCGAGACTGGGATTGTGCTTTTGGAGCCAGGGATAACCCAGAACAACCGGAAAATGCGGAGCTTTTATCACCTGGAACTGGAGGGTTTCAAATTGGAGAGCCCCACAGCCATGGACAATGGAGCAGTTTCATGAGTAACAAGTGTGGGCTGAAGGGGCCTGCCATCAATGGCCTCAATAGCAAGTGGAACAGACCGAGGCAAAACAGGAATGGAGTGCTTTGATACAAAAGCACTCTCAATGAAATAGCACTATTTTAAGCTTTCACTAGCGCCTATGATACCAGAATTTTTTGGTTCCCTTTGGTAACCAATTTATTCTAAATTATTTTCAATGAAATAGCCCGCAGCACTGGAGTCAACAAGAGCCTGAGTGACTATGGAGGAGTCCACCCAAGGAAAGGACAACCGTGACCAAAGGTTTCTCCTTAAGTGGTTCTGGGGACGAGGATAAACCACCCAAGGTCTGCCCCCGACAGGACCTTAGGTGTGAGCGTTTCCCGGCCGTGTAGGACAAGACTTTAAAAGGTGGCCCTGTAACCCACAATAGAGGCAGAGTCCCTCCCTCCTCCTAAAGGCCCTCTCCGCCACGGAGACACGCATGAATCCCAGCTGCATCGGCTAAGCAGTACCTGGTGACTCGGGACCAGGAGGCATGGGAGGAGAGGGAGGCATGGGTGGGAACGAACATGTAGGAGACAACGGAACAGGAGGCTTCCGCAAGCGCTCCTTGAAAGAGGGCCTCTCTCTGAGTCTGTTGTCAATTAGGATCAAAAAAGACACCAATGCCTCGAGATCCTCTGGTAAATCTCTGGCAGCAACTTCGTCTTTAATCGCATCAGAGAGCCCATGAAAGAAGGCGGCAATAAGGGCTTCCTCTGCGGAAAGCGTACGGAACTCAATAGCATACTGAGCAACAGATCTTGTACCTTGCTGAATGGACATGAGTCATTTAGCAGCAGAGGAGGAGCGAGCCGGAACATCAAATATCCTTCGAAAGGAGGCCACAAATTCAGGTTAATTTGAAATCACAGGTTTATTAGTCTCCCACAAGGGATTAGCCCAGGCAAGAGCTGTGTCCACAAGTCAAATAACAAGCCAGGAGTCAAAACCAGAGCTGGTAGTCAGACGAGCCGAGTCAGGAGCCAAAGTGAATAGTCAGACGAGCCGGAATCAATAACAAGGAAAACAGCAGAGTCAGGAACAAGCCAGGGATCAGGAACCAGGAAGGACGTCAGGCAGCCAGGTAATACACAGGAGCTCTCACAAACAGGTCTGAGACAATGCAAAGGCAAAGCATACTGAACAGAGGCCCTTTAAATAATGAGTGATGACATCACAATTCTGAGACTGCATCCTGTCTCACATGAATGATGCACACCAGTCTAGCCATAAAAGGAAGTGCAGGAAATGAGCAGCATCCCCCACAATGCACCATAGTCAGGAAGAGAGGTGAGTAAAATGTCTGCCAGCAGCACATGGCAAACACAGCAGGGAAAAAACCCTGACAAGAGCAGCCAGAGCGGTGCAGGATTCTATGCTGCTTAAGCGGACAGGAGAAGCAGTGTGGATCTCCCTTGAGGCACCGATAGGGGGCCGGGAATATCCTGTAATGGCTGACACTGAATGAGAGTAAACCTGACTTTAAAGTGAAAATTGAGAATATGTTGCTCTATGGAATAGTTACCCAAGTGACCACTATGGTGTTACTTAGTAGTAAAATTCAGTGAGCCAGTTACTAAAGTTAAAGTATACTACATATTCTTGGATCAAAAATAAGACATAATCCAAAATATGTGTAAAAGTCAGAGAAAGTGAAGGAGATTCTCCTTACAAAATGAATATGTGGTATATCAGAGCTGAGTCCCAGTTTAGACACACAGTGAGCTTATACTGAAGTTAGATAACGTAGCTCTGTTTTCCTCAGTCACACAGATCTTGAACAAATAATGAAATAATAGAAGTCCAATCTTCACACACTCACACACACTCATGCGATTATATACAAGGATATGTACTCCGAAAATGGTCACACACGATAACTGTTCATAAACATAGATTCTCCACAGCAATAAATGACACCCGATAGTTAAATAGTATTGTTAACTTTGAGGTGAGTAGAACTAAGAAAATAGGCTTTGGTTACCTTGAGAAGAACAAGTCGACAGAGGGGTATTCAGCTGGGAGAAGGATTACCAAGATTTGCTCCGGAGTTAGGAGGTTCTGCCCGGTGTGTGAGCGTGACTTACTTCCGGTATGTCGGGTAAGTAGATCCAGTCCGACTGCACTTGCCGCAGTAGTAGGGAATCCAAAGGGGAGCTCCAGCCAGCAAATCAATCTATCGAGGTAGGTAGTGAAAAATAGACTGTCCGAAATAGGGGACTCCTCTGAATACTAGTGAGGAAAAAACAGACTGGTTAGTGAGATGAGCAGAGTCGTAAAAGATAATGAGACCTGGGTCTAATAAAGAATGTCTCTTGAGAACAACATTGCACAAGATACAGCTTCAATTTTCAGGCAAGGAAATGTTGAAAGAAGGTGGCTTGAATACGGAAAGGAAGTAGGTGGGAGGGAATACACCTTAAAGGTATTTCACATCTCCCCCCCTCAAGGAGTCACCCCTGGAGACCCCAGATGAGGCTTTAAAGGGTATTTGCGATGGAAAGACTGCTGGATAAGAGGATCATGAACATCCATATGAGATTGCCAAGAGTTTTCCTCAGAACCATATACCTTCCATTTGATCAAATATTCCAACTGACGTCTCTGTATTTGTGAGTCAAGAATATTTTCAACTTCAAATTCTTCTTGGTTGTCAAGGATTATTGGAGGGGGTTTATCTTGGCTACTAACCTTGTGATCAGCTTTATATGGCTTTAGAAGAGAAACATGAAATGTGGGGTGTATTCTGCAGTCGCATGGTAAGCTCAACCTTACTGCATTGGGGTTAATTATTTTGTTAATAGCAAAAGGTCCTATGAATTGGTTGGCCAATTTCTTACATGGTATTTGCATCCTAAGGTTTGTCGTGGATAGCAGAACCATATCTCCAATCTTGTAGATGGGGCTTGGTCTGTGACGTTGATCAAAATAATGTTTTTGATGTTCCTTTGCCTCTGTGAGATGAGTTTTGAGAATGTCTGGTCTTTCTTGTAGAGTGGAAAAGAATTCTGTAGCACTTGGTAAGTTTACTGGAGTGCTAGATAAAGTTATAGAAGAAGGATGATATCCGTAGGTAGCAAAGAAAGGTGTCATTTTTGTCGAAGAGGAGATTATTGTAAGAAAACTCTGCCATTGGAAGATAGGTAACCCAGTCATCCTGCATATGGGTTATATAACACCTCAGATATTGTTCCAAGGTCTGGTTAAATCTTTCTGTCAACCCATTAGTCTGTGGGTGGAAGGAAGTGGAATACCTAGCATCTATTTTCAAGATTTTACATAAAGACCTCCAAAAAGCAGAGGTAAATTGCGTACCTCAATCAGTAATTATGGTGTTGGGTAACCCATGTAGATGTACGATAGAATTAAGAAATGCTTTGGCCGTAATCATGGCAGTTGGTAAACCTTTAAGTGGTGTGAAGTGTGCTAGCTTGGTTAAGTGGTCGACTACAACGAATATTGTGTTGTACTGTTGTGAATTTGGTAAATCAACTATAAAATCCATAGAGATGGTGGACCATGACATATCAGGTATTGGTAAAGATGTTAAATAACCAATGGGTTTCTTATGTTCTACCTTATTTCTTGCACAAGTATCGCAAGAGGTGACATACTTATGGATTGTCTGTTCCATCTGAGGCCACTAGAAGTATCTCTTGGTTAGTTCCGTAGTCTTTTGCACCCCTGTATGTCCTGATAATATGCTATCATGGGAGTATGAAAGTATGTGCTTTCTGAGAGTCACTGGTATATATAATTTATCCTTATGATATAAGAGACCAGTGTTTGGATCTTTCGTACAGCTAGTAGGATTGGTGACTTTAACTTGTAATGCTTCAAGTATCTCTTTCTCTAAAGTTGTGAGTGTTCCTAAAAACTTTTCCTCCGGAATAATGGGGGTCAAGGAATCTTTGTCAGGGAGATTATCGTACAATCTAGATAAAGCATCAGCTTTTGTGTTGTAGGTCCCAGACCTGTAGGTAATTCGAAAGTTGAAATGATCCATGAAATGAGACCATCGTACCTGATGTGCTGATAAAGTCTTGTTTTTCTTGAGGTACTCGAGATTCTTGTGATCTGTATAGATCAAAAATGGTTCTCTAGAGCCCTCCAAGAGGTGTCTCCAATGCTCCAGAGAGCATTTGATTGCCAACAACTCCTTATCACTGATGATATAATTACATTCAGCTGGTAAGAGAGTCCTGGAATAAAAAGCTATGGGATGTATTTCTGTAGTTAGTTTATCTTGTTGAGATAAAACGGCACCTATACCAGAATTAGAGGCATCTACCTCCAACTGAAGACCGTAGTCAGGCAAGGTTAATACAGGTGCAGTAGTGAATTGCTGCTTCAATTTACTGAAAGCTTCCTGAGCTTCAACAGTCCAAGTAAATCTATGTTTCTTACTTGTGAGTTGCGTGAGAGGTTTCACAATGAACGAGAAATTTTTAATAAATTTCCTATAGAAATTTGCAAACCCCAGAAACCTCTGGAGTGTTCTTACTGTGGTAGGTTTGGGCCAGTCTTTTATTGTGGCAATTTTCTCGCTATCCATCTGAATCTTTTTAGGGGATATAATGTATCCTGAAAACTACATTTCTCCTGTTTAGCATAGAGTTTATGTTGTCTTAATCTAGTGAGAACCCAGCGAATGTGTTTTTCATGTTCGAGGGGAGTCTTAGAATAGATCAAGATATCATCTAAGTATATGATGACACATACATCAGTTATGTCACGGAATATTTCATTAATGAAATGCTGAAAGGTAGCCGGGGCATTACATAAGCCGAAAGGCATTACGTTATACTGGAAAAGACCATATCTAGTTCTGAAGGTGGTCTTCCATTCATCCCCTTCTTTGATCCGAATCAAATTGTAGGCTCCCTTCAAATCTAATTTTGTATAAATGGTGGCATCAATAAGGCGTTCGAGTAACTCCGGAATCAGAGGTA
Source organism: Bombina bombina (assembly GCF_027579735.1). Classification (NCBI taxonomy): domain Eukaryota; kingdom Metazoa; phylum Chordata; class Amphibia; order Anura; family Bombinatoridae; genus Bombina; species Bombina bombina. The sequence continues at coordinate 251,695,856 of NC_069505.1, forward strand.
GAGGATAGCGGTTCTTAACTGTTATGGTATTTAATGCTCTGTAGTCTATTATAGGCCTTAGTGACCCATCTTTGTTCTTGGCAAAGAACATGCCAGCAGCTGCTGGTGAAGTGGAATGCGTAATAAAACCTTTCTTTAGATTCTCATCAAGATAAGACCGTAGAAATGTAAGTTCCTTTTGGGACAGAGGATACATTTTCCAAAACAGAATTTGGGATCCCGGTATAATGTCAATAAGACAATCAAACACCCTGTATGGCGGAAGAGTCTCAGCTTCCTTCATATTGAATACATCTACCAAATCCTGATAAGCCTTTGGTATACCTGGTTCAACATTAGCTATGGAACAATGGGGGTAACAGGTCTTGAGGCAATAGTCAGATTTAAGTGTAACTTCATAACGGATCCAATCTATGGAAGGATTATGTGTCACTTGCCAGGAGTAACCCAAAATAATAGCTATAGGTATTATATCAAGTGTCAGGTATTCTGTATGTCCAGTTGGTGTGGAGATCAATAGTGGTATAGTGTGATGTGTTATAGGACCTTTCTGTATGAATGAACCATCAATTAATTTAACAAAAACAGGGTTTTGCTTACACACGGTGGGGATTTTATTATTTACAACATAAGAAGCATCAATGTAAATCCCAGATGCCCCTGATTGGAACAGCCAATAGAATGCAAGCTCAATCTGATTGGCTGATCGGATCAGCCAATCGGATTGAACTTGATTCTGATTGGCTGATTCCATCAGCCAATCAGAATTTTCCTACCTTAATTCCGATTGGCTGATAGAATACTATCAGCCAATCGGAATTTGAGGGACGCCATCTTGGATGATGTCCCTTAAAGGAACCGTCATTCTTCAGTTGGACTTCGTCGGAAGAAGATGGGTCCACGCTGGAGGTCTTCACGATGGAGCCGGTCCTCATCGGATGAAGATAGAAGATGCCGCTTGGAAGAAGATGGTTGCCGGTCCGGATCTACTCTTCTTCCCGGATAGGATGAAGACTTTGGACCCTCTTCTGGACTTCTTCAGCCGTCGGATGATGGATGCCTAGCCCCCGCTTGGGTTGGATGAAGATATCGGAGCCAGGACGGATCGGTGTGATACCCGGTGAGGTGAAGACAAGGTAGGAAGATCTTCAGGGGCTTAGTGTTAGGTTTATTTAAGGGGGGTTTGGGTTAGATTAGGGGTATGTGGGTGGTGGGTTGTAATGTTGGGGGGGTATTGTATGTTTTTTTTTTACAGGCAAAAGAGCTGAATTCTTTGGGGCATGCCCCGCAAAGGGCCCTTTTCAGGGCTGGTAAGGTAAAAGAGCTTTTCTATTTTAATTTTAGAATAGGGTAGGGCATTTTTTTATTTTGGGGGGCTTTGTTATTTTATTAGGGGGCTTAGAGTAGGTGTAATTAGTTTAAAATTGTTGTAATATTTTTCTAATGTTTGTAAATATTTTTTTTTTTGTAACTTAGTTCTTTTTTATTTTTTGTACTTTAGTTAGTTTATTTCATTGTAGTTATTTGTAGGTATTTTATTTAATTAATTTATTGATAGTGTAGTGTTAGGTTTAATTGTAGGTAATTGTAGGTATTTTATTTAATTTATTTATTGATAGTGTAGTGTTAGGTTTAATTGTAACTTAGGTTAGGATTTATTTTACAGGTAATTTTGTAATTATTTTAACTATTTTAGCTATTAAATAGTTCTTAACTATTTAATAGCTATTGTACCTGGTTAAAATAAATACAAAGTTACCTGTAAAATAAATATAAATCCTAAAATAGCTATAATATAATTATAATTATAATATTGTAGCTATATTAGGATTTATTTTACAGGTAAGTATTTAGCTTTAAATAGGAATAATTTATTTAATAAGAGTTAATTAATTTCGTTAGATTTAAATTATATTTAATTTAGGGGGGTGTTAGTGTTAGGGTTAGACTTAGCTTTAGGGGTTAATACATTTATTAGAATAGCGGTGAGCTCCAGTCGGCAGATTAGGGGTTAATGTTTGAAGTTAGGTGTCGGCGATGTTAGGGAGGGCAGATTAGGGGTTAATATCATTTATTATAGGGTTAGTGAGGCGGATTAGGGGTTAATAACTTTATTATAGTAGCGGTGCGGTCCGCTCGGCAGATTAGGGGTTAATAAGTGTAGGCAGGTGGAGGCGACGTTGTGGGGGCAGATTAGGGGTTAATAAATATAATATAGGGGTCGGCGGTGTTAGGGGCAGCAGATTAGGGGTACATAGGGATAATGTAAGTAGCAGCGGTTTACGGAGCGGCAGATTAGGGGTTAATAATAATATGCAGGGGTCAGCGATAGCGTGGGCGGCAGATTAGGGGTTAATAAGTGTAAGGTTAGGGGTGTTTAGACTCGGGGTACATGTTAGAGTGTTAGGTGCAGACGTAGGAAGTGTTTCCCCATAGCAAACAATGGGGCTGCGTTAGGAGCTGAACGCGGCTTTTTTGCAGGTGTTAGTTTTTTTTTCAGCTCAAACAGCCCTATTGTTTTCTGTGGGGGAATCGTGCACGAGCACGTTTTTGAAGCTGAACGCGTCAGTAAGCAACTCTGGTATCGAGAGTTGAAGTTGCGTTAAATAAACTCTACGCTCCTTTTTTGGAGCCTAACGCAGCCATTCTGTGAACTCTCAATACCAGAGTTATTTAAAAGGTGCGGCCACAAAAAAGCCAGCGTTAGCTACGCGGGTCGTTACCGACAAAACTCTAAATCTAGCCGACAGTGAGCTTATACTGAAGTTAGATAACGTAGCTCCGTTTTCCTCAGTCACACAGATCTTGAACAAATAATGAGATAATAGAAGTTCAATCTTCACACACTCACACACACTCATGCGATTATATACAAGGATATGTACTCCGAAAATGGTCACACAAGATAACTGTTCATAAACATAGATTCTCCACAGCAATAAATGACACCCGATAGTTAAATAGTATCGTTAACTTTGAGGCGAGTAGAACTAAGAAAATTGGCTTCGGTTACCTTGAGAAGAACAAGTAGACAGAGAGGTATTCAGCCGGGAGAAGGATTACCAAGATTCGCTCTGGAGTTAGGAGGTTCTGCCCGGTGTTTAAGCGTGACTTACTTCCGGTATGTCGGGTAAGTAGATCTGGTCCGACTGCACTTGCCGCAGTAGTAGGGAATCCGAAGGGGAGCTCCAGCCAGCAAATCAATCTATTTAGGTAGGTAGTGAAAAATAGACTGTCTGAAATAGGGGACTCCTCTGAATACTAGTGAGGAAAAAACAGACTGGTTAGCGAGAGGAGCAGAGTCGTAAAAGATAATGAGACCTGGGTCTAATAAAGAATGTCTCTTGAGAACAACGTTGCACAAGATACAGCTTCAATTTTCAGGCAAGGAAATGTTGAAAGAAGGTGGCTTAAATAAGGAAAGGAAGTAGGTGGGAGGGAATATACCTTAAAGGTATATCACATATCTTTGGGACTCACACACTACACTTACAGAAGCCACCCTACCTAAACCTTAGAATAGCATGTACAGCCACTAGAACTTACATAGCAAAGTGTTGGAAGATTGGTGCACCATCCTGGTCAGAAATATATAATAAGTTGCAATACATTTATAATATGTATGAAACAGCAGGAGGAATATTGAATAACAGGGACTTAGTCAACAATATATGGTATTACTGGTTGAACAGCGAGAGGTAACTACGACTTCGCTTAAGTAAAATGAGGTATCGTGATATATGTTTCCACAGCAACATATTTTATTTCAAATTTGGTGCCACTGACCCTTATCCTGTCCTTCTCCCTCCAGCCCTCTCCCCATCACGGTTTGATAATATTGTTTGATATCTGTTGATGTATAATATGTATATGCTACAGTGAACACATTGCAGTTCCAAGAATAGAAGACAGCCTCTTGGTTCCAAGGGGTTGGAGATTTCCTACAGAGGGAAACACTTGCTGATGATATGCATGTTTATAAATTCCAGAAGAGTTTAAGAATGGAAGTACAATATTTAAGTATCCTTCCCTGTATTTTGTACAAGGTCTTTGCCCTCGGGAGCCCTATGTTTTAATCTGCATTGTGTATAATGTTAATTTTTTATGTAAAACTCAATAGAGAATATTTAAACATAAATAAATGTGTTTATTAGTGAGATACATTTGGGGCACAATATAATATAAATGAATTAGTTTATTTTAGTCACAGGAAAATATCAGAATATTTGCTGAGAGTTTATTAATAGTTTTCAAGTAATAATTTCAAGTACTGGAATTAGAGTACAAGATGCCAAAAAAATTAATAAAAAAAAATAAAAGATGCTACGCATTTGTCCGTATCTGCTTCATTAGTTTTTCTTTCCAGACAGCTCTGTAACCTTTTGGAAACATATCTCCTTCATTTAAGCTCTTCGGTTTTGCCAATGATTTCATTCTGAAGTCACTGGAACACTGCAGTAAAAAAACAGACAATTTCTTACAACTAAACAACAGAAACTCCACCAAGACGCCATGGCAGAACCACACGAGTCACATTGTATTAACCAACCACATTAAATAACATAACTGCTGCACACAACACTGTGAGACAATGACATCAAGTTATAGCTATATACAAACTAAACATAGCATGTGTGCTTGCTTTGCAATCTACACTAAATTTGCAGATATACAGCTAGATTACTAGTTTTGAGCGCTATAGGGATTTTAACGACCGCCACAAAAGTGGCGTTATTTCACCTCCCTATAGTGCTGCTATTACAAGTTTTAAAAAAGCAGGCTTGTGTGGACGATATGGTTGCGCTGCTTTGACGTGCTTGTGCACGATTTCCCCATAGACATCAATGGGGAGAGAAAAAAAAAGCCTAACACCTGCGATCGCGGAAAGAAAAGCTCCGTAACACAGCCCAATTGATGTCTATAGGGAAATAAAAAGTTATGTTTAAACACCCTAACATAAACCCTGAGTCTAAACACCCCTAATCTGCCGCCCTTAACATCGCAGCCACCTACATATTGTTGTTAACCCCGAATCTGCTGCCCCTAACATCGCCGCCACCTAAATACACTTATTAACCCCTAATCTCTTAACATCGCTGCCACCTACACTTATTAACCCCTAATCTGCCGCTCCCTACCTACACTTATTAATCCCTAATCTGCTGTCCCCAATGTCGCCGCCACTATACTAAAGTTATTAACCCCTAAACCCTCTGGCCTCCAACATCACTAACACTAAATAGATATATTAACCCCTAAACCTAACCCTAACGTAATCCTAAACATAACCCTAACATAAACCTAAGCCTAAAACTAACACAAACCCTAACACCCCCTAACTTAAATACAATTAAAATAAAGCTAAATACACCTTATAATTATAACCTAAATAATTCCTATTTAAAAATAAATACATACTTACCTGTAAAATAAAATCTAAGCTAGCTACAATATTACTAATAGTTATATTGTATCTATTTTAGGTTTTATTTTAATTTCACAGGTAAATTTGTATTTATTTTAACTAGGTAGACTAGTTAGTAAATAGTTATTAACTATTTACTAACTACCTAGTTAAAATAAATACAAAGTTACCTGTAAAATAAAACATAACCTGTCTCACACTAAAAAACTAACATTGCAATAAAATAAAATAAATTAAATTATTAAAATACAATTTTCTAAATTACGAAAGAAACCCCGCTAAATTACAAAAAATAATAATCAAAATGATCAAAAATAAAAACAAATTACTCTAATAGTCCTATCAAAATAAAAAGCCCCCACAAAATAAAAAAAACCCTAGCCTACAATAAACTACCAATGGCCCTTAAAAGGGCCTTTTTGCGGGGGATTGCCTCAAAGATAACAGCTCTTTTACATTGCAATAAAAAATACAAACAACCCACCAACAGTAAAACCCACCACCCACCCGACCAAACCCCCAAATAAAAACCTATCTAAATAAACCTAAGCTAACCATTGCCCTGAAAAGGGCATTTGGATGGGTATTGCCCTTAAAAGGGCATTTAGATCTTTTGCGATGCCCTGAAAAGAGCAATCAGCTCTTTTAGGAATTGCCCAAACCCTAAGCTAAAAAAAAAACACCCAAAAAAAACCTTAAAAAACCTAACACTAACCCCCGACGATCCACTTACAGTTATCGAAGTCCGGACATCCATCCTCATTCAGCCGGCGAAGTCCTCATCCAAGCGGCAAGAAGTCTACATCCAGGAGGCCTCTTTGATCTTCATCCATCCGGCGAAGTCCTCATCCAAGTGGAAAGAAGTCTTCATCCAGACGGCATCTTCTATCTTCATCCATCTGGCGCAGAGCGGGTCCATCTTCAAGACATCTGGCGCAGAGCATCCTCTTCATACGGTCGCTGCCGTAAACTGAAGGTTCCCTTTAAGTGACGTCATCAAAGATGGCGTCCCTTGAATTCCTATTGGCTGAAAGATTTCTATCAGCCAATAGAATGTGAGCTCAATCCTATTGGCTGATTGCAACAGCTAATAGGATTTTTTCACCTTTAATTCCTATTGGCTGATAGAAATCTTTCAGCCAATAGGAATTCAAGGGACACCATCTTTGATGACGTCACTTAAAGTGAACCTTCAGTTTACGGCAGCGACCATATGAAGAGGATGCTCCACGCCAGATGTCTTGAAGATGGACCCGCTCCACGCCGGATGGATGAAGATAAAAGATGCTGTCTGGATGAAGACTTCTTTCCACTTGGATGAGGACTTCGCTGGAAAGATGAAGATCAAAGAGGCCTCCTGGATGAAGACTTCTTGCCGCTTGGATGAGGACTTCACCGGCTGGATGAGGCTGGATGTCCGGACTTCGTTAACTGTAAGTGGATCATCGGGGTTAGTGTTAGGTTTTCTTAAGAGTTTTTTGGGTGTTTTTTTTATAGCTTAGGGTTTAGGCAATTCCTAAAAGAGCTGATTGCCCTTTTAAGGGCATCGCAAAAGAGCTGAATGCCCTTTTAAGGGCAATGCCTATTCAAATGCCCTTTACAGGGCAATGGTTATGTCAGGGTTTTTCCCTGTTGTTTGCCATGTGCTGCTGGCAGCTATTTTACTCACCACTTTTCCTGACTATGGTGCATTGTGGGGGATGCTGCTCATTTCCTACACTTCCTTTTATGGCCAGACTGGTGTGTATCATCCATGTGAGACAGGATGCAGTCTCAGAATTGTGATGTCATCACTTATTATTTAAAGGGCCTCTGTTCAGTATGCTTTGCTTTTGCATTGTCTCAGACCTGTTTGTGAGAGTTCCTATGTATTACCTGCCTGCCTGACGTCCTTCCTGGTTCCTGATCTCTGGCTTGTTCCTGACTCTGCTGTTTTCCTTGTTCCTGATTCCAGCTCGTCTGACTATTCGCTTTGGCTCCTGACTCGGCTCGTTGACTACCAGCTCTGGTTTTGACTCCTGGCTTGTTATTTGACTTGTGGACTTTTTATTATTGTTTGCTATTAATAAAGGTGTGATTATTTTTGCACTTCTCGTTAGTCTGATTCCTGGCACCCTGACTGGTTAGCTTAGGTTTATTTAGATAGGTTTTTATTTGGCGGGTTTGGTTGGGTGGGTGGTGGGTTTTACTGTTGGGGGGTTGTTTGTATTTTTTATTGCAATGTAAAAGAGCTGTTATCTTTGGGGCAATGCCCCGCAAAAGGCCCTTTTAAGGGCCATTGGTAGTTTATTGTAGGCTAGGGTTTTTTTTATTTTGGGGGGCTTTTTTATTTTGATAGGGCTATTAGATTAGGAGTAACTCGTTTTTATTTTTGATAATTTTGTTTATTTTTTGTAATGTAGTGGGGGGGTTTGTAATTTAGAAAATTGTATTTTAATAATTGAATTTATTTTAATTTATTGTAATGTTAGTTTTTAGTGTAAGGCAGGTTATGTTTTATTTTACAGGTAACTTTGTATTTATTTTAACTAGGTAGTTAGTAAATAGTTAATAACTATTTACTAACTAGTCTACCTAGTTAAAATAAATAAAAACTTACTTGTGAAATAAAAATAAAACCTAAGATAGATACAATATAACTATTAGTAATATTGTAGCTAGCTTAGGTTTTATTTTACAGGTAAGTAAGTAGTTTTAAATAGGAATTATTTAGTTAATAATTGTAGGTTTTATTTAGCTCTATTTTAATTATGTTAAAGTTAGGGGGCGTTAGGGTTAGACTTTGGTTTATTTTAGTTACGACAATGTCGGGGAGCGGCGGAATAGGTGTTAATAATTTTATTTTAGTGTTTGCAATGCAGGAGGGCCTCGGTTTAGGGGTTAATAGGTAGTTTATGGGTGTTAGTGTACTTTTTAACACTTTAGTTATGAGTTTTATGGTACAGCTTTGTAACGTAAAGATCATAATTACTGACTTTACATGGTGGTACGGATCTTGTGGTCATAGAGTGTACCGCTCACTTTTTAGCCTCCCAGGCAAACTCGTAATACCGTTTTGAAAAAGGACTTTTTTAAAAGTGGGGTACTGACGTTGCATGATAGCCTAAAAGGTGTGCGGTACAGCTCTACCTACAAGACTCGTAATAGCAGCTTTAGGGAAAAAGCAGCATTATGTGCCATAACGCTGCTTTTTTCACTCATAACGCCAAACTCGTAATTTAGCTGATAGTTTGCAATAACATTATATATTACCACATTTTTCTTCTAGATTAGGAATTGTTAGAGAGAGTGAGAGCACACTTTCAAATGGACTTCGTTCTCTTGAAATCCCTTGCTAAAAAAAGAATATGACATATACTACACTAGTGGGAGCTATCTGCTGATTGGTGCCTGCACACATTTGTCTCTTGTGATTGGCTCACTAGATGTGTTCAGCTAGCTACCAGTAGGAAATGCTGTCCCTTCAGCAAAGGATAACAAGATAGTGGAGCAAATTTTATAATACAAGTAAATTGGAAAGTTGTTTAAAATTGTATGTTCTATTCAAATTATGAAAGAAAATTTGGGGGTTTCCTGTCCCTTAAAAGTTCTTTGTATATAAGAAATGCTTAACACCAATAGAGCATGCAGGTGAAGGTTCCTCTTAATAACTGATAACATCCTAAAAGGAAAATATCTCAAGGACATTGGATATATATTGTACGGTAGATAAAAAAAAGTATGATAGGTATTGTGTGGTATTTATTGCATGGTATGTAATAGGAACTGTAAGGTAGGTATTGTGTGGTATTTATTGCCAGTCGTAGCGTGGGTTGTCAGCGCCCAGGGCAAGGTAAGAATTGCGCCCCCCTAACCCATTAGCACTGACTGAGTCTCTTCCAGCAGTAGGGTACATATAATATATATAAATATATAGATACATATAATATATATATATATATATATATATATATATAAATATATATATAAAAATATACAGATATATACACACACTCACTCATGGTTGGAATCTCATGTTTCATAACACAATACACACACATTAGCAGGTTTCTGTAATATAAAGAGCAATATTGTGTATTTTACTATATGTCATATAGTAATTTAATTAAATGTCAGAAATCGAGATATATATATATATATATATATATATATATATATATATATATATATTTGTGGGGGGGAAATAAACTCAAACATTTACACACCCTCAGGAACATATTTGGAAAATATTCTCAAACTCATATAGAAGAGTAATAGTATGAACAATTGGGGTATATATATTTAAAAAAATAAAAAAAATATTATGAACGTAAGGTATTTATGCAGTGTAACTTTTTACCAATTGTCTCTGTCTGTCTATCTGTATGTCTCTTTCTGTCTATATATATTAAACAGTAATTAAAGCAGTAATGTTAGTCAGTTAATAAACTTAAATTAACCTATTTCTGATTACTTATTTTACTAGCAGCACAGTATAAAATATAAGAGAACCTGTTCCTCTAGGTTTATTTTGTGTATATGTATATGAAATAGCTGGATTTTTACTTGACACCACTACCCATCAAAGAGCCAGATTACAAGTGGAGCGCTAAATATTGCTTTGATGAAAGAGATAGTTCATATTATATTATTAAATTTGCCTCATTATCTTAGTGTCCTTTGTTGAATACGAAGCAATGCACTACTGTGAGCTAGCTGAGCATTTTAGTAAGCCAATGACAAGAGGCATACATGTGCAGTGCAGCCAGCAATCAGCAGCTAGCTCACAGTAGTGAACTTCTACTAAGCCTACCTAGGTATACTCTTCAAAGGATAATAAGAGAATGAAGCAAACTAGATAACAGAAGAAAAATGGAAAGTTGTTAAAATCACATGTTCTACCAAAGTCATGAAGTTTAATTTTAACTTTACTGTTCCTTTAAAGGGACATGAAACCCAAACATTTTCTTTCATATTCAGATAGAGCATGCAATCTTAAGCAACTTTCTAATTTACTTTTATTTTCAAATTGTCTTCATTCTCTTGGTATCTTTAGTTGAATTGAAAGGATATAAGCTCAGGAGCCTGCACATGTCTGGAGCACTATATGGCAGCCTGTTTGCAATAATGTTATCCATTTGCAAGGGCACTATATGGCAGCACTATTTTTGGTCATGTAGCGTTCCAGACACTTACCTAGCTATCTCTTCAACCAAAAATACCATAGGAACTAAGCCAATGTGACTATAGAAGTAACTATTATAATAAAAGAAACTTATTTGGTGTCACTCAAAATAGGGTCTAACGCTCACTTTTCAGCCGCGACTTTTCCATACCGCAGATCCCCTTACGTAAATTGCGTATCCTATCTTTTCAATGGGATCTTTCTAACTCCGGTATTTAGAGTCGTGTCTGAAGTGAGCGTTAGACATCTAACGACAAAACTCCAGCCGCAGGAAAAAAGTCAGTAGTTAAGAGCTTTCTGGGCTAACGCCGGTTTATAAAGCTCTTAACTACTGTGCTCTAAAGTACACTAACACCCATAAACTACCTATGTACCCCTAAACCGAGGTCCCCCCACATCGCCCCAACTCGATTAAATTTTTTTAACCCCTAATCTGCCGACCGCAACCTACGTTATACTTATGTACCCCTAATCTGCTGCCCCTAAAACCGCCGACCCCTGTATTATATTTATTAACCCCTAACCCGCCCCCCACAATGTCGCCTCCACCTACCTACACTTATTAACCCCTAATCTGCCGACCGCAAAGCGCCGCCACCTACGTTATCCTTATTAACCCCTAATCTGCTGCCCCTAACACCGCCGACCCCTATATTATATTTATTAACCCCTAATCTGCCCCCCACAACGTCGCCTCCACCTGCCTACACTTATTAACCCCTAATCTGCCGACCGGAGCTCACCGCTATTCTAATAAATGTATTAACCCCTAAAGCTAAGTCTAACCCTAACACTAACACCCCCCTAAGTTAAATATAATTTACATCTAACGAAATTAATTAACTCTTATTAAATAAATTATTCCTATTTAAAGATAAATACTTACCTGTAAAATAAATCCTAATATAGCTACAATATAAATTATAATTATATTATAGCTATTTTAGGATTTATATTTATTTTACAGGTAACTTCGTATTTATTTTAACCAGGTTCAATAGCTATTAAATAGTTAAGAACTATTTAATAGCTACCTAGTTAAAATAATTACAAAATTACCTGTAAAATAAATCCTAACCTAAGTTACAATTAAACCTAACACTACACTATCAATAAATTAATTAAATAAACTACCTACAATTACCTACAATTAACCTAACACTACACTATCAATAAATTAATTAAATACAATTCCTACAAATAAATACAATTAAATAAACTAACTAAAGTACAAAAAATAAAAAAGAACTAAGTTACAAAAAATAAAAAAATATTTACAAACATAATAAAAATATTACAACAATTTTAAACTAATTACACCTACTCTAAGCCCCCTAATAAAATAACAAAGCCCCCCAAAATAAAAAAATGCCCTACCCTATTCTAAATTACTAAAGTTCAAAGCTCTTTTACCTTACCAGCCCTGAACAGGGCCCTTTGCGGGGCATGCCCCAAAGAATTCAGCTCTTTTGCCTGTAAAAAAAAAGATACAATACCCCCCCCAATCAGATTGAGCTTGCATTCTATTGGCTGTTCCGATCAGCCAATAGAATGCAAGCTCAATCTGATTGGCTGATTGGATCAGCCAATCGGATTGAACTTGATTCTGATTGGCTGATTCCATCAGCCAATCAGAATATTCCTACCTTAATTCCGATTGGCTGATAGAATCCTATCAGCCAATCGGAATTCGAGGGACGCCATATTGGATGACATCCCTTAAAGGAACCGTCATTCGGCTAGTAGGCGTCGGGAGAAGAGGATGTTCCGCGTCGGAGGTCTGCAAGATGGATCCGGAAGAAAGAAGATTGAAGATGCCGTTGATAGAAGACTTCATCCGGATCATGGACCTCTTCAGCTCCCGCTTGGATGAAGACTTCATCCGGATCATGGACCTCTTCAGCTCCCGCTTGGATGAAGACTTCAGCCGGATCATGGACCTCTTCAGCCCCCCGCTTGGGCTTGGATCAGGACATCGGAGGAGCTCTTCAGGACGGATCGGTGAACCTGGCAGGGTGAAGATAAGGTAGGAAGATCTTCAGGGGCTTAGTGTTAGGTTTATTTAAGGGGGGTTTGGGTTAGATTAGGGGTATGTGGGTGGTGGGTTGTAATGTTGGGGGGGGGGGTATTGTATGTTTTTTTTTACAGGCAAAAGAGCTGAATTCTTTGGGGCATGCCCCGCAAAGGGCCCTGTTCAGGGCTGGTAAGGTAAAAGAGCTTTGAACTTTAGTAATATAGAATAGGGTAGGGCATTTTTTTATTTTGGGGGGCTTTGTTGTTTTATTTTTTGTACTTTAGCTAGTTTATTTAATTGTATTTATTTGTAGGAATTGTATTTAATTAATTTATTGATAGTGTAGTGTTAGGTTAATTGTAGGTAATTGTAGGTAGTTTATTTAATTAATTTATTGATAGTGTAGTGTTAGGTTTAATTGTAACTTAGGTTAGGATTTATTTTACAGGTAATTTTGTAATTATTTTAACTATTTTAGCTATTAAATAGTTCTTAACTATTTAATAGCTATTGTACCTGGTTAAAATAAATACAAAGTTACCTGTAAAATAAATATAAATCCTAAAATAGCTATAATATAATTATAATTTATATTGTAGCTATATTAGGATTTATTTTACAGGTAAGTATTTATCTTTAAATAGGAATAATTTATTTAATAAGAGTTAATTAATTTCGTTAGATGTAAATTATATTTAATTTAGGGGGGTGTTAGTGTTAGGGTTAGACTTAGCTTTAGGGGTTAATACATTTATTAGAATAGCGGTGAGCTCCAGTCGGCAGATTAGGGGTTAATAATTGAAGTTAGGTGTCGGCGATGTTAGGGAGGGCAGATTAGGGGTTAATACTATTTATTATAGGGTTAGTGAGGCGGATTAGGGGTTAATAACTTTATTATAGTAGCGCTCAGGTCCGGTCGGCAGATTAGGGGTTAATAAGTGTAGGCAGGTGGAGGCGACGTTGTGGGGGGCAGATTAGGGGTTAATAAATATAATATAGGGGTTGGCGATGTTAGGGCAGCAGATTAGGGGTACATAGGGATAATGTAAGTAGCGGCGGTTTACGGAGCGGCAGATTAGGGGTTAATAATAATATGCAGGGGTCAGCGATAGCGGGGGCGGCAGATTAGGGGTTAATAAGTGTAAGGTTAGGGGTGTTTAGACTCGGGGTACATGTTAGGGTGTTAGGTGCAGACGTAGGAAGTGTTTCCGCATATCAAACAATGGGGCTGCGTTAGGAGCTGAACGCAGCTTTTTTGCAGGTGTTAGGTTTTTTTTCAGCTCAAACAGCCCCATTGTTTCCTATGGGAGAATCGTGCACGAGCACGTTTTTGAGGCTGGCCGCTTGCGTAAGCAACTCTGGTATCGAGAGTTGAAGCTGCGTTAAAAATGCTCTACACTCCTTTTTTGGAGCCTAACGCAGCCTTTATGTGGACTCTCAATACCAGAGTTATTTTTATGGTGCGGCCAGAAAAAAGCCGGCGTTAGTTTTTCGGGTCGTTACCGACAAAACTCCAAATCTAGCCGTATGTTATCAGAATAGGAATATTGTGGGGACAAAATGAGTCCATATTATATATTAATAGTTGTTAAGTCTCATTGTCTCTTACTGAGTCATGATCTATAACACAATACAAACACTGTAAAATCATACATGTATAAGAAAACTTTTTTTTAGAATTGGTTTTAAATAAATATTTTATTTAATTATAAACAAATATTTAAAAGGTGAAAGCCAATTCTAAAAAAATGTTTTCTTATACATGTATGATTTTTTTTTCCACCTGTATTGGCATAAAATTACATAATTGCTGGAATGATGATATTAATATCATAAATTGCTTTGTAGCTAAAGGGTCATTTGGTTAGAAGATTTTTTTATAATGTATAATTTTTGTGTAAAATTCGAAATCCATGCTGGTGCACAGATAGATAAATATAGTATCCCCTTGTCCTTCCTTGATTGAGCAGCAATGCATTTATATGATGGCTGCTTCCTCTGAGACTATTACTAACTAAGGTGACGATATATAAATAGCTGCAGCAAGTCCCATTTCCAGGCTTCAGCCATGTCCATGTGTATGCAGCTGTTTGTGCCCCAGTGCCCCACAAGTCACAGTGCTGAGGTAGTTACAGAGGGGTCTTCGTACCGAGGCTATTGTCTGCTCTGCAGCCAGGTGATCCCCCCCCCCCGAACCCATCCCCAATCAAACCCCAGTCTAAGCCGCTGCCACTGACATCCCTTTCCTCTCCTCCCGGCTCCCCAAATTACTTACCAGGCTTCACGGGCAGCAGGGCAGGCACCAGGCATGACACGCTAGAGACAGTCCTCAGGCTCTTCCTCCACTTCTTGCTCTCTCTGTCCCTCTTGACCTGCGCGCTGGGAGTGGGAGGAGTCAGGACCCGCAGTGCTAGTATCATAAACTGTAGACTGCAGCACAGCAGGAGCCAGGAGGTAACATTTGGAGTGGACAGACAGAGTCGGATAAGAGTCAACTAATAAGTAGATTACATACACAGTGCTACACTTACAGGAGGCGCCGGCGGCACAGACTCACAGACCATGACGAGTCAGACTCAGACAGACTAAATTTCACACTTGCATTGATTGATTTGAGAGTAGTAGACAGAGTGACTCAAGACCTTTTGCGCCCCCCCATAATTATGCGCCCGGGGCCATTGCCCCTGTGGCCCCCCCACACGCTACGCCACTGTTTATTGCATGTTATGTAATAGGTACTGTAAGGTAGGTATTGTGTGGTATTTATTGCATGGTATGTAATAGGAACTGTAAGGTAGGTATTGTGTGGTATTTATTGCATGTTATGTAATAGGTACTGTAAGGTAGGTATTGTGTGGTATTTATTGCATGGTATGTAATAGGTACTGTAAGGTAGGTATTGTGTGGTATTTATTGCATGTTATGTAATAGGTACTGTAAGGGAGGTATTGTGTGGTATTTATTGCATGTTATGTAATAGATACTGTAAGGTAGGTATTGTGTGGTATTTATTGCATGTTATGTAATAGATACTGTAAGGTAGATATTGTGTGGTATTTATTGCATGTTATGTAATAGCTACTGTAAGGTAGGTATTGTGTGGTATTTATTGCATGTTATGTAATAGGTACTGTAAGGTAGGTATTGTGTGGTATTTATTGCATGGTATGTAGGTACTGTAAGGTAGGTATTGTGTGGTATTTATTGCATGTTATGTAATAGGTACTGTAAGGGAGGTATTGTGTGGTATTTATTGCATGTTATGTAATAGATACTGTAAGGTAGGTATTGTGTGGTATTTATTGCATGTTATGTAATAGATACTGTAAGGTAGGTATTGTGTGGTATTTATTGCATGTTATGTAATAGCTACTGTAAGGTAGGTATTGTGTGGTATTTATTGCATGTTATGTAATAGGTACTGTAAGGTAGGTATTGTGTGGTATTTATTGCATGTTATGTAATAGCTACTGTAAGGTAGGTATTGTGTGGTATTTATTGCATGTTATGTAATAGGTACTGTAAGGTAGGTATTGTGTGGTATTTATTGCATGTTATGTAATAGGTACTGTAAGGTAGGTATTGTGTGGTATTTATTGCATGTTATGAAATAGGTACTGTAAGGGAGGTATTGTGTTGTATTTATTGCATGTTATGTAATAGATACTGTAAGGTAGGTATTGTGTGGTATTTATTGCATGGTATGTAATAGGTACTGTAAGGTAGGTATTGTGTGGTATGTATTGCATGTTATGTAATAGGTACTATAACGTAGGTATTGTGTGGTATTTATTGCATGTTATGTAATAGGTACTGTAAGGTAGGTATTGTGTGGTATTTATTGCATGGTATGTAGGTACTGTAAGGTAGGTATTGTGTGGTATTTATTGCATGTTATGTAATAGGTACTGTAAGGGAGGTATTGTGTGGTATTTATTGCATGTTATGTAATAGATACTGTAAGGTAGGTATTGTGTGGTATTTATTGCATGTTATGTAATAGATACTGTAAGGTAGGTATTGTGTGATATTTATTGCATGTTATGTAATAGGTACTGTAAGGTAGGTATTGTGTGGTATTTATTGCATGTTATGTAATAGATACTGTAAGGTAGGTATTGTGTGGTATTTATTGCATGTTATGTAATAGGTACTGTAAGGTAGGTATTGTGTGGTATTTATTGCATGGTATGTAGGTACTGTAAGGTAGGTATTGTGTGGTATTTATTGCATGTTATGTAATAGGTACTGTAAGGGAGGTATTGTGTGGTATTTATTGCATGTTATGTAATAGATACTGTAAGGTAGGTATTGTGTGGTATTTATTGCATGTTATGTAATAGATACTGTAAGGTAGGTATTGTGTGATATTTATTGCATGTTATGTAATAGGTACTGTAAGGTAGGTATTGTGTGGTATTTATTGCATGTTATGTAATAGGTACTGTAAGGTAGGTATTGTGTGGTATTTATTGCATGTTATGTAATAGGTACTGTAAGGTAGGTATTGTGTGGTATTTATTGCATGTTATGTAATAGATACTGTAAGGTAGGTATTGCTACAACAGACAGATGAATATTTCTTTTTTTATCCTTCCCACAGGGCAACATTCACTAAACGTCTCTCCAGTGTCTCCAGCTTCATTAGTTCATGTTATTCTATGTTGCTGATAACAAATTGAGATATGAGTGAGCTTTAGGGAATCAGCCACATACAATAGAAGACAACTGCTAAAAATGATCCAACAAATGTAGTATCTGTATAATCTCCTTGTATAAAATTGTTATTTCTCCCTCATATAAAGGGACAGTAAATGCCTTGAGATTTTTATATAATGTGCAATTATGCATAATGAAACAACTTTGCATTGCAATATATTTTCAATTTTTATTTTTCCCCTTTTATATGAGGATTTTCTAACTCTCATAACAGGAAATGCACCCTGCAAACTTCTCAAGGCTAACTCTGCTACATATATATATATATAGATATATATATATATACATGAAAACAACTACAAAACAATGCACTTTATACAAACAATATGACAGTAGTTAAACCTGGATGGGCTCTATTCATCAAAGCATCAACTTGTCCACTTTGCGTAATTTAAGTCCATTCACTGTTACTATATATAATTTAATCTTAGCTGAGAGCTTGTAAGTGAGTGCTGGACTTTATATGTGTGTTGTATTAATTTATTTTGTCATTTTCCCTATGGGCCTTGCACCCAACCCTGTCTGGGGTTAACTGCCTGTGACTCTGGAGACAGCACAGCTTCCTGTGAGTGCTATTGAGCACCCAGGGCTGAGCATGTTGCAGGGTCAAAGGATATGTACCCAGTTCAGTATGAGAGTGAAGTCCCCTTCTGTGTTTTGTATATGTCTAGGGTTATTGCATAAGTCTATGAACCCTGACTTGTTACCAGTTTTTTTGATTGAGAGCTGGCATTTGTATGGCTGTATTAGGGACCCAGGTTTTGGCAGAGACCCTGACGTTGTACCTGGGCTTGTCCCATTTGGCCAGATGCAATAACTAACTCTTCCAGTTTTGCTTTTAATCTTAGCTGAGAGCTTGTAAGCGAGTGCTGGTCTTTTTCTGTGTGTTATATATATATACAGATATTTATAGATCAACCTTTTCATATACCATATACCTTTTAATGAACCCTTTTAACTTTATTTTTTTAATATTTATATGAATCATTTTTAGCAGGAAGTGTATATATGAGTGTAACTGTAATTTTGAATGTACTTTTTTTTTGAAGCACTACCTTTGATGTGAGGGTTTCAGTCTCGCTAACCTGACAAGTATAAAATGTGATTATGCTCTTGCGTTTACGTTCAACTTGTAATACGCACTCTATTTCAGATGCGTGCAAGAAAATTATATTGATTGTGTAACAGTTAGTGTGCCACTTGTAATCTAGCCCTATAATTGGGAATTATTTATTACTTTAAAAGGACATAATAATCATATGCTAAATCACTTGAAAGTGATGTAGTGTAACTGTAAAAAGCTGAGAAGGAAATATCACCTGAGAATCTCTATGTAAAAAGGAAGCTATTTTACCTCAAATTATCTTCAGCTCACAAGTGTAAGTGCTCTGTGAACAGATATACTGTAGCTTCTGTCAGCTGCATGATGAAAAAAAAAACACAGGCAATCAGCTTTATCAGTGCAGATATCACACTTTGCTTTACTGTGATCTCATAATATTTCACTGAACCCTTGTGAGCTTTCATAGTAAACTTCCTTAAACTGAGGAGGAAAATAACATGACACATACCAGATGCAGGCTCCCTTGCAAGTCCTGGGACTAGCATCTTAATTGGCTGCTTAAATTCCATTTACAATGGGGTATGGCTACTGAGGAAATTTTGAGGTAAAATATCTTTAGATGTTCAGCTGATATTTTCTAGTCAGCTTTTTACAACTATGCTGCCTCACTTTCAAGTGCTTCAACATCTAATATCATGTCCCTATAATAGATTATATTTCAGGATCTAATATATTTTATATTTATAGCGGTCTCTTTTTATAAAAATATTAGAATGAACATCTTTATTAAATATCCAAATAAGCTGATTAAATATATATTTGTATGAAATGTTTTAAAATATTTTACATGTCATAATACATAATACATAATTTTACATGTCATATAATTGTAAAGAGCAATTTGTCCCTTTATATCTAATTAAGGTAGACATTCATTTCTGCTCATTAACATCAGCCAGAGAAAAACACCATTAATGGCGTCAGTGTGAGCTGAACAAAAATAAGTGATAATGGGGCATATTTATCAAGCTCCGTATAGAGCTTGAGGCCCCTTGTTTCCAACGAGCCTCCAGGCTCGCCGGAAACAGAAGTTATCAAGAAGTTATGAAGCAGCGGTCTAAAGACCGCTGCTCCATAACTTTTCCGCCTGCTCTGAGGCCACGAACAGAAATCAACCCGATCGAATATGATCGGGTTGATTTACACGATTCTGCAGGGGGCGGCATTGCACCAGCAGTTCACAAGAACTGCTGGTGCAATGATAAATGCCGACAGTGTATGCTGTCGGCATTTATCGATGTGTAGCGATGTGCAGCGGACATGATACGCTTCTTCATATCATGTCCGCTCGCACATTGTTAAATATGCCCCAATGGCTCTATTGAGAGGTTACAAAAGTGACCCCTAGCTTTTACAAAGAGGCTTACAGAAAATAAAAATCTAATGAATAGCAAAAGTCATAATAGTATTTGACAGTATTGAAAATGATTACAAGCTACTATATAAATGCAGCTTTTATCTGCGATTAACAGGAAGGTATGAAATAGATCGATATTCTTTAGTTACTTTATCGACAATCTCATATTGCAAAAGGAGAATGTCTCTTGCAATCTATAATTCCTTGGCGCTAGTACTGAATTCCAGGCATCTCTTTTTTAATAGACTAAATCTATAAACTAAAAGACTGGGAACTAGATCTGTAACACAGGAAAATGCAATTTCATGCTTCTAAATAAACAACAGAAACTGGAAACGGGATAAAAGTTAAATGTAATTGTGCATGCTTTACATACTGGATACATTTGAGTTAATTTTGTTAATGATAAAAATCATTAACATGTAAAAGCGTGCATTGATTAC
The DNA here is from genome assembly GCF_027579735.1 of Bombina bombina. Lineage (NCBI taxonomy): Eukaryota > Metazoa > Chordata > Amphibia > Anura > Bombinatoridae > Bombina > Bombina bombina. Next base: position 251,716,101 of record NC_069505.1, read on the forward strand.
TGCTCTCTGCTGCGTAGGTTGTTGTTTTTGTTGGAACCACTTCAGTAAACGGACGCTGGAACGCCATATTTGGATACGGCATTGGGAATATTAAAAAAAGAAAGTCAAAAGAAATAAAAAGTTTGGAAATATTGTATGTATAAGTATTTTATATTGAAAACATCTATTCAGCATAAAAATATGTTGTTGGACTTACTCCGATTGGACTGATAAATGCATTAGAATTAAAATGAATGAGATATTATGGTGATGAGCATTATTAGATTTTTTTTTACAGTGTCTTTAAAATCTGCAGTGCTATATCAGGAGATATTAAAGTGAAAAAAGACAATAGGCATTTACATGCACCATGCTATTTTTTAATATAGTTCTGCCTACTTATTGCTAATCAAAATAATCTATTCAAGAGGAGGAAAATTAATTTCTGTCATATATATTCAACAAACTTACTAAGGGCTAGATCTATGGGTCGTGCGCTTACTGTTGGGTGCGAGCAAAAAGAGGTTTATTGTGGCTCTTTGTACTAGTCGGAAGTGTAATACACGTTGCGCTCAATTGAATTTAACGCACGTTGGGATATTGCAACTTCAGAGCTCTGGTTAACTGTTATGCAAAATAAACAAAAATTGCACAAAACACATCAAAAATACATTGTACAGTTACACTCATAATAACACTATCTAATAAAAATTATTTTTAAAAAAAATCAATAAAAAGTTATAAGGGCTCAAAGGTATTAGGTCTCAGAAAAGAAAAAAGAAAGCTGCAAAAGTATGTATTTATATGTGTATATATGTATTTACAGACATAAAATATATACTCATTTAAACACATAAATACATATCTATACATGTATATATATATATATATATATATATATATATATATATATATATAAGTGCATTGAAGCCCTTTGCAGTTAAGTAGCTGAAAACATGTAGAATTATTTTTATGCAATATTAATATTTAATAAAGGTTTTAAATGTGTATATACTGTAAACATTTCACATTCCAATGTTCTTCACAAAGGGGGAATATGTTCTACGTATTTATAAATAGATATTCATATATACCTGTACATGTGTAGATATATATTTTACCAAACAAAATCAGAAAAATAACATGGTTGCAATCGTCTAAGTTAGGCTCTTTGTGCGCATCGTGTGAAAATGTTGTACTTTTAACTTGTAATACGGGCACAAAAAAGCTTACGCGTAGTGGAGTTAACGTATGAGCGGGAGCGCAAACTAACGCGTCACTCATAATCTAGAACTAAGATGGCCAATTATCTCTATAAAACTAAATCAAAATGTGTATTTCTGATAAGATAATTTTAATTTAGCTGCCTTCAATCAAACTCACTTGACCAGATAATTAATGAGTCTTTTTGCTACGATAATACATTCTGTATATTACTTTTAAAGGGACACTGAACATTAAACTATCATGATTCAGCTAGAGCAGCAATTTAAAGGAAAATGTTCCAGTTTACTCTATTATCAATTTGTGCTGTTTTTTATATACACTTTCTGAGACACAAGCTACTGGGAAGGAAAGAGGGTAAGTAGCGCAGCAATGGCAGCATGTTTAAATATATAATATGTTTATGATTATATACATATATGTTTATGTGTTAATATGTGTCAGTGGTAGAGTACGTAAACGTGATATTGTTCTCCTCTTTGTGTGAGTCGGATTAGCACTCAAGCAATAACCATTTACTTTAAACTTCTAATACAAGAGCTACCGGACTTTCGCAAAGAGGAGAAGTCAAGCGGTAATAGCGCACAAGTGGGAGCGGTAATTACCGCTCCACTCGTAATCTAGCCCTAAATGTTTTATGAGAAGTCAAAATTTTAGCTTACTGTCCTATTACTTGTAGAGGAATCAATTTGGCAGCATCAATGTTTCCACATTTAAGAAATCTATTGAAATATGTCCTCAATAGGAAGCTCAGAATACACTACCCCATATACATATATGGAACAATCTACTTCCATATGTTAACAATGACCAGACATTTGTTTCCTATTAATGCTGCTCTACGTTACTTATCATTGTTAAGTGGTAAATGCATGCTGACGTTGTGTTATATTTAAAAGCATGATTGCTGTCATTCAAATACATTCAGGCTTGTTTGATTTGTATCCCAATGCTGCAGCCTGACTTTCAACCATTCCACATCTGATATAAACTGAAATGATCACTCTCACTTAAAATTATACACAATCTATTTCAAAAGAATTTTTTTTAATTAAACAATAAAATCACAAGAGTGCTTTCACCATGATTGATATGTATATTTGTGTGGGATATGAATACATGTGTGTGTAAATATAAATATATATATATATATATATATATACAGTATATATATATATATATATATATATATATATATATATATATACAGTATATATATATATATATATAAATATATATATATATATATAAATATATATATATATATATATATATATATATTTGTGTGTGTGTGTAAATATATATATATATATATATATATATATATATATATAGTGTGTGTGTATACATATATATATAGTGTGTGTGTATACATTAGTGTGTGATATATACAAACAATATGTATATGTGGATGTATATATTTGTAATTTATATATATATATATGTCTATAAATTTTGTGTGATATATATATAAGGAGTATTTTGAGTGGTTAAGATTACACAAAGAATGTGAATGGAGGTAGCCACTGATCGTAAAATTATATATATTTTACATGATTTATACTTTACTCTGGTTTGAGATTTAAACGTACATCTTCCTGCTATTAGAAATCCTCTAGGTTTGGGAAATATACTCTAATGTAATGAATCCTCCTAGAAACGGTTGTTGTGCGGCATTATTGTTACTGAAATGACCCAAGGCTGCGCTAGTGGGGAGATTACCATCCAAAGAAGACTCATCCAGTTTTTTATACAGATTATATTTACAATAAAATGTATCCTACAAAGTCCCTCACCTGCTGCAGGCTATTAGAATATCACAGGTGCGTTCATTTGTGCTCATATTACAAGTTGAAAGTAAGCACGGACATGAAAGTGAAATCACATTTTATGCTCGTAGGGTTAGCGCGACATATAAAATATAAAAAATAATAATAATTATTACAAAATTATTATAGATTCTGTAAAAAAATTCAAAACTATCCATAGGAAAAAAAATTAAAAATTATATATATATACTGCAAAAAGGGGAACCAGCACTCAATAATCCAAACAACCTCTGGGATGCACTTCCAATCAGGG
>NC_069505.1:251724385-251739385 GCF_027579735.1 Bombina bombina
TATAATATATATATGTATCTGTATATATCTATACCTATATATAATCATGTATAATATATATATATATATATATATATATATATATATATATATATATATATATATATATATGTATATATCTATACCTATATATAATCATGTATAATATATATATATATATATCTGTATATATCTATACCTATATATAATCATGTATAATATATATATGTATCTGTATATATCTATACCTATATATAATCATGTATAATATATATATGTATCTGTATATATCTATACCTATATATAATCATGTATAATATATATATATATATATATCTGTATATATCTATACCTATATATAATCATGTATAATATATATATGTATCTGTATATATCTATACCTATATATAATCATGTATAATATATATATGTATCTGTATATATCTATACCTATATATAATCATGTATAATATATATATGTATCTGTATATATCTATACCTATATATAATCATGTATAATATATATATATATATATATATATATATATATATATATATATATATATATATATGTATCTATACCTATATATAATCATGTATAATATATATATGTATCTGTATATATCTATACCTATATATAATCATGTATAATATATATATGTATATATCTATACCTATATATAATCATGTATTATATATATATATATATATATATATATATATATATATGTATATATCTATACCTATATATAATCATGTATAATATATATATATGTATCTGTATATATCTATACCTATATATAATCATGTATAATATATATATATATGTATATATCTATACCTATATATAATCATGTATAATATATATATATATGTATATATCTATACCTATATATAATCATGTATAATATATATATATATATATATATATATATATATATCTGTATATATCTATACCTATATATAATCATGTATAATATATATATGTATCTGTATATATCTATACCTATATATAATCATGTATAATATATATATATATATATATATCTGTATATATATATACCTATATATAATCATGTATAATATATATCTGTATATATCTATACCTATATATAATCATGTATAATATATATCTGTATATATCTATACCTATATATAATCATGTATAATATATATCTGTATATATCTATACCTATATATAATCATGTATAATATATATATATATATATATATATATATATATATATATATATATCTGTATATATCTATACCTATATATAATCATGTATAATATATATATGTATCTGTATATATCTATACCTATATATAATCATGTATAATATATATATGTATCTGTATATATATATACCTATATATAATCATGTATAATATATATATATATATATATATATATATGTATATATCTATACCTATATATAATCATGTATAATATATATATATATATCTGTATATATCTATACCTATATATAATCATGTATAATATATATATGTATCTGTATATATCTATACCTATATATAATCATGTATAATATATATATGTATCTGTATATATCTATACCTATATATAATCATGTATAATATATATATATATATATATATATATATATATATGTGTATATATCTATACCTATATATAATCATGTATAATATATATATGTATCTGTATATATCTATACCTATATATAATCATGTATAATATATATATATATATATATCTGTATATATCTATACCTATATATAATCATGTATAATATATATATGTATCAGTATATATCTATACCTATATATAATCATGTATAATATATATATATGTATCTGTATATATCTATACCTATATATAATCATGTATAATATATATATATATATATATATATATATATATATATATATATATATATATATCTATACCTATATATAATCATGTATAATATATATATATACATATGAATATATCTATACCTATATATAATTATGTATAATATATATATGTATCTGTATATATCTATACCTATATATAATCATGTATAATATATATATATATATCTGTATATATCTATACCTATATATAATCATGTATAATATATATATATAACTGTATATATCTATACCTATATATAATCATGTATAATATATATATATATATATATATAGTCATAAATATATATTGTACCAAAATACCATCAGGTAAATATAGAAATATGTATTTATGAATAAATAGAACATATTCTGCTACGTGAAGAACATTGGAATGTGAAATATTCATATTTTCATGTCAGATTAGCACACATGAGAATATGCGATCTGGTTTCTTTGCGCAAGTTGGGTGTTTTTTTCACTTTTCTTTGCTCCATTGACTTCTATGGAGGAATATGTTATCACACGTGCGATATTGCAAGTTCTTTATATCACAAATGCATACAAATGATATTGCATGTTTAAAGGTATTTGACCAGGAAGGGCTCAAAATTGTAATATATATTTATATGCCTTTATGTGTATAGCTGTGTATATTTGTTTATATGTGTATATTTGTGTGAACATACATATTTACACATATAAACACATAAATACAAATGTATAGACATATATAGACATGTATACATACACACATCCCCATATTTAGACATATTGTATATACATGAGAGGCCTTTCGAGTTAAACACTTTGCCGTATACCATATCCCTTTTTTACCCTGTTAAAACCTTTTAATCAATGTTATATAATATGAGTGTAATAGTTTATTTTAATGCATTTTAATGCTTTTTTCAGGTCTCAAATTGCGCTAAATATTCTAGCGTAGCTTTGGATTTCGCTTTAGTGCAACCTATAACTGTAAACTTGTAATATGAGTGCTATTTAGCATGGTTGCAATATCTATTGAAAGTATAGGTTATGCTCGAGCTAAATAGCTAACCTTTCTCTGGTTAATGGGATTTACCATGGAATTGTGGCTGATATTAGCATGGTCCAGCGATATCATTAGCTCACCACTTGTAATCTGCGCCAACATATTTAAAACAAGCCATCACAGAATTTTTCAAAGTGAATATTTAAATAATTGTTAATAATATAAAATATAATTAATATAAGTTAATAAATATCTCTGCAGCTATATTTTTTTTATATTCAAAGGGTTAAAGACTAATTACATATCTGCATTCCCCTGCTCTCTGACATAAACATGTAATGGAAATCCTGGAGAATGAACCAAAATGTCTTAGTTAAACACAAAGAAAATAAAGACTGCACTAGAGAATGTCTTAAAACTAGACTTTCCATAGCAATTTACAAAAAAATTAAAACACTTACGCTAAGTGAATTTTAATACGCAGTGATTTAAAAGCAAACAAGTGTTAAGTCTTTGTGGCTTAAACTGGTCTTTTAATGATGTGTGTCACTGGAAAAAAATCACAAGTACAAAAAGTTTGTTGTTCTTAAAAGTAAAGCGTTATTTCATCGGAATTTGAATGAATCATTTACAATATTGAATATTCTAGTTAATTAAACTAGTCATTTGCTGATTATGTATTTCATATAGTATACTAATGGATGTATCAAGAAAATATTCTCCAAAAATAAAACAAATGGAGAAAATAAATCATGTGAAAAAAGAGGAAAACATAGTATTATTATTATTAGGTATTTGTAGAGCGCCAACAGATTCTGCAGCGCTATAAATATAGGTGGTATACAAGGTAACATTTATGGGGGGTCAAATGGGTAGACGTCCCTGCCGAGAGTTGAACTGTTGTAATCGGCTCTTATCCGGGTGATCTACAAAAAGCTGGGCTCATAGGCTTATATGCTAAGGGTTTCAAGGGGATAGCAGTGGAGTTAGAAAAAGGTTAATGTAAGTTGTATGCATCCCTGAATAGTACAGTCTTTAAGGAGCGCTTGAAGCTTTCAAAACTAGGGGAGGGTCTTGTGGAGCGAGGCAGAGAGTTCCACAAGATGGGAGCCAGTCTGGAGAAGTCTTGTACACGGGAATGTGAGGAGGTAACAAGAGAGGAGGAGAGTAGGAGATCGTGGGCTAAGCGAAGGGGTGGGGAGGGAGAGTATCTGAGATGTAGGGGAGAGCAGTGCAGTTGAGGGCTTTGTATGCCAGAGTGAGAAATTTGTGTTTTTAAGCCTGGAGGCAAGAGGAAGACAGTGAAGGGATTTGCAGAGAGGTGCAGCAGAGGTTTAGCAGATGAAGAGCAACGTGTAAGGAAAATGAGCCTTGCAGAAGCATTCATTATGGATTGTAAAGGAGCTAGGCGGCAGCTAGGGAGACCAGAGAGGATGGAGTTTCAGTAATCGAGGTGAAAAGGATAAGAGAGTGGATTAGAATCTTAGTTGTGTCTTGTGAAAGGAAATGTCTATTTTAGAGATGTTTTATTAAAGCGGCAGGCTTTAGCCAAGGACTGAATGTGAGAAGTGAAAGAAAGATCTGAGTTAAGTGTGACCCCAAGACATCGAGCATGTTGGGTAGGGGTAATGATGGAGTTATCGACAGCTATAGAGAAGTTGGGGGTGGAGATTTTTGAAGAAGGTCTGGTGCAGAGAGGTAGATTTGGCTGTCATTGGCATACAAATGGTATTGAAACCCATGGGACTTTATTAAAGAACCTAAAGATGATGTGTAGATTGAGAAGAGAAGCAGTCCAAGGACAGAGCCTTGCAGAACCCCAACAGATAGTGGTAATGGGCAGAGGATGCCCCAGAGAAGGCTACACTAAAGTTACAGTTAGACAGATAGGAAGAAAACCACGAGAGAGCTGTGTCGCAAATGCCGAAGGATTGGAGGGTTTGGACCAAAAGAAGGGTGGTCGACAATATCAAAGGCTGCAGACAGATCAAGGAGGATAAGCAGAGAGAAGTGGCCTTTGGATTTTGGATTAGTCATTGGTCACCTTAACAATTGCTGTCTCAGTAGAGTGGTGGGGGCAAAATCCAGATTGCAGTCTGTCAAGGAGGGAGTTTAGTGTAAGGAAATGGGATTGATGTACAAATACTATCAGATATACATATAGTAGTGCAATATCAAATTAAACCTTTCTTAAAATACAGAAATATGTCATATATACTCATGAATTCTCAGTTCCTTACACAGGGGTCACTCTCAATCCGAAAAACAGGACCGGACATCTTTTTTTAAAATCAAAATGCTCAAACACAGCTGAGATTGATAACTCCCTCAATATTCGCCATTTATGACCAATTCAGCTGCTCTTACCAACTGACCAGACCGCTCATCCTCATTCTGCGGGTACAGAATTCTCTCCTCTTCAGGGAGTCAACTGTCTCTCTCTGCATGTTGTAACTGGCCATATCTTCTTGTAGGCATGGGCATTTGTATAATTCATTTTGATCAAAATGCAGAAGAAGGTGGCACCTTGCGGCAAACAGCTCTTTCCTGAGCTTGTGAAAGTGAAACACACTAATATCTGGATTTGCACAAATCTTAGTGTGTTGCACTTTGACAATAGCAAATTATCTAAATGCTCATGCCTATCTTGTAGACGTGTTCTCTTTGTGTTTTTATTTTTAATTGGTTATGATGACATAAACAATATCATTTTTCATTTGCCATGACTCAAGCATCATAAAAAAGCATCATCACCGGTGCTGGCAATTGGAAACACCATCATGTTTTTTTCGGGGCCTAAGCATGCTCAGAAAAGTGACTGATATTGTTTATCTGATGTGTTTAAAAGTTCAATATTTGGATGTTGAGCATTTATCAAGTGCCTTTCGCGGTCAAATTAAATGGGTGTTGTTGATATTTAGTTTAGTTAATAACATGTGGCTTATAATAGTCAAAGTTGATGCTGTACCTACTTTTCTGATATCCGATCTGATCTTTTTCTAATTTGGAAATTGTGTTTTAATTGTATTGGGATATCGAAAAACACACTTATAGAAAGCTGATAAACACAAATGAACAGATTGAAATATCTTCCTCGGTTTCTTCCCTACTTTGGCATCTATTTATCAAGCCGTCAACCGCAAATGCACTGGAGCGTATTTGTGGCGAGGCTGATTCGCCTTAGTTATCAAACTCTACAAACCGGCAAAAGTAGAATTTGGTGAAATAACATACGATTCGCCGGACTCAGTCCGACACAGATCGATGCTTACGTCACTACAGATGTTCCGAACGCAAGTTCGGCACAATCTGACTACTTTTGGAAGTTATCAAATATCCACCAGGTACGCTCGGCACTATTCCGGCCCAGTGTACCTGGTTTTCAATCCGCCGCCCTAGAGGCGGCGGATGCCATAGGAATCAATTGGAGTCGGAAAGCAGCGAAAGTTCATGTTCGCTGCTGCCCGATATCCCATTGATTTCTGTGGCAATGTTTACACCTAACACCCTAACATGTACCCCAAGTCTAAACACCCCTAATCTGCCCCCCCTAAACCGCTGCCACATACATTATACTTATTAACCCCTAAACCGCCGCACACGAACCCCGCCGCAACTAAATAAAGTGTTTAACCCCTAAACCACCGCTCCCGGAGCCCACCGCCACCTACATTATACTTATTAACCCCTAATCTGCCCCCCCTACACCACCGCCACCTACATTATATTTATTAACCCCTAATCTGCCCCCCTACACCGCCGCTACTATATTAAATTTATTAACCCCTAAACCTAAGTCTAACCCTAACCCTAACACCCCCTAACTTAAATATAATTTAAATAAATATAAATAAATATTCCTAGCATTAAATAAATTATTCCTATTTAAAACTAAATACTTACCTATAAAATAAACCATTAGATAGCTACAATATAACTAATAGTTACATTGTAGCTATCTTAGGGTTTATTTTTATTTTACAGGCAAGTTTATATTTCTTTTAACTAGGTACAATAGTTATTAAATAGTTATTAACTATTTAATAACTTCCTAGTTAAAATAAGGACAAATTTACCTGTAAAATAAAACCTAACCTAAGTTACAATTACACCTAACACTACACTATAATTAAATTAATTCCCTAAATTAACTACAATTAAATACAATTAAATAAAATTATCTAAAGTACAAAAAATAAAACACTAAATTACAGAAAATAATAAAATAATTACAATTTTTTTAAACTAATTACACCTAATCTACCCCCCCTAACAAAATAAAAAAGCCCCCCCCCCCCAAATAAAAAAGCCCTACCCTACACTAAATTACAAATAGCTCTTAAAAGGGCCTTTTGCGGGGCATTGCCCCAAAGTAATCAGCTATTTTACCTGTAAAAAAAGTACAATTCCTCCCCAACATTAAAACCCACCACCCACACAACCAAACCTACTCTAAAACCCACCCAATCCCCCCTTAAAAAAACCTAACACTAACCCCTTGAAAATCACCCTACCTTGAGAAGTCTTCAACCAACCGGGCCGAAGTCCTTAACGAAGCCGAGTGAAGTGGTCCTCCAGACAGGCAGAAATCCCTTCAATTCGGATTGGCTGATAGAATTCTATCAGCCAATTGGAATTAAAGGTGAAAAAATCCTATTGGCTGATGCAATCAGCCAATAGGATTAAACTTCAATCCTATTGGCTGATCCAATCAGCCAATAGGATTAAGCTCGCATTCTATTGGCTGTTCCAATCAGTCAATAGAATGTGAACTCAATCCTATTGGCTGATTTCATCAGCCAATAGGATTTTTCCTACCTTAATTCCGATTGGCTGATAGAATTCTATCAGCCAATCGGAATTGAAGGGACGCCATCTTGGATGACGTCACTTAAAGGACCCGTCATTGTTGAAGAAGACTCCGAATGAAGAGGATGCTCCGCGTCAGATGTCTTGAAGATGGAGACGCTCAGCACGGGATGGATGAAGATAGAAGATGCCGTCTGGATGAAGACTTCTGCCCGTCTGGAGGACCTCTTCTGCCCAGCTTGGATGAAGATTTCTGCCTGTCTGGAGGACCACTTCACTGGGCTTCGTTAAGGACTTCGGCCCAGTTGGGTGAAGACTTCTCAAGGTAGGGTGATCTTCAAGGGGTTAGTGTTAGGTTTTTTTAAGGGGGGATTGGGTGGGTTTTAAGAGTAGGGTTGGTTGTGTGGGTGGTGGGTTTTAATGTTGGGGAGGAATTGTACTTTTTTTTACAGGTAAAATAGCTGATTACTTTGGGGCAATGCCACGCAAAAGGCCCTTTTAAGGGCTATTTGTAATTTAGTGTAGGAAAGTTCAATCCTATTGGCTGATCCAATCAGCCAATAGGATTGAGCTTGCATTCTATTGGCTGTTCCAATCAGCCAATAGAATGCGAACTCAATCCTATTGGCTGATTTCATCAGCCAATAGGATTTTTCCTACCTTAATTCCGATTGGCTGATAGAATTCTATCAGCCAATCGGAATTGAAGGGACGCCATCTTGGATGACGTCACTTAAAGGACCCGTCATTGTTGAAGAAGACTCCGAATGAAGAGGATGCTCCGCGTCGGATGTCTTGAAGATGGAGCCGCTCCGCGCGGGATGGTTGAAGATAGAAGATGCCGTCTGGATGAAGACTTCTGCCCGTCTGGAGGACCTCTTCTTCCCGGCTTGGATGAAGACTTCTGCTCATCTGGAGGACCACTTCACTCGGCTTCGTTGAGGACTTTGGCCCGGTTGGGTGAAAACTTCTCAAGGTAGGGTGATCTTCAAGGGGTTAGTGTTAGGTTTTTTTTAAGGGGGGATTGGGTGGATTTTAGAGTAGGGTTGGTTGTGTGGGTGGTGGGTTTTAATGTTGAGGGGTGGAATTATAGTTTTTTTACAGGTAAAAGAGCTGATTACTTTGGGGCAATACCCCACAAAAGGTCATTTTAAGGGCTATTTGCAATTTAGTGTAGGGTAGGACTTTTTTTATTTTGGGGGGGCTTTTTTTATTTTGTTAGGGGGATTAGATTAGGTGTAATTAGTTTAAAAAACTTGTAATTATTTTATTATTTTCTGTAATTTAGTGGGGGGTTTTTGTACTTTAGATAATTTTATTTAATTGTATTTAATTGTATTTAGTTTAGGTAATTTACTTAATTATAGTGTAGTGTTAGGTGTAATTGTAACTTAGGTTAGGTTTTATTTTACAGGTATATTTGTATTTATTTTAACTAGGAAGTTATTAAATAGTTAATAACTATTTAATAACTATTGTACCTAGTTAAAATAAATACAAAGTTGCCTGTAAAATAAAAATAAACCGTAAGCTAGCTACAATGTAACTATTAGTTATATTGTAGCTATCTTAGGGTTTATTTTACAGGTAAGTATTTAGTTTTAAATAGGAATATTTATTTATATTTATTTAAATTATATTTAAGTTAGGGGGTGTTAGGGTTAGACTTAGGTTTAGGGGTTAATAAATTTAATATAGTGGCGGCGGTGTTGGGGGGGCAGATTAGGGGTTAATAAGTATAATGTAGGTGGCGGCGGTGTAGGGGGGGCAGATTAGGCTTTAATAAATATAATGTAAGTGGCGGTGGGCTCCGGGAGCACCGGTTTAGGGGTTAAACACTTTAGTTAGTTGTGGTGGGCTCCGTGAGCGGCAGTTTAGGGTTAAACACTTTATTTAGTTGCGGCGGGGTCCGTGAGCGGTGGTTTAGGGGTTAATACATTTATTAGAGTTGCGGCAGGGTCCGGGAGCAGCGGTATAGGGGGTAAACAGTATAGTATAGTGTGGGTGTTTAGTGACAGGGTACCAAGAAAGCTGTGAAAAAGCAGAAGAGCAGCGAGATCGATGACTGTTAGTTAACAACAGTCCGCTGCTCATCGCACCGTACTTGGTGCGCGGCTTTTTGACAGCTTTTTTGATAATTATGGAGAACGTATTCAGGTCCGCGCCAGCGATGTTAAGCGATCTTAGGCGAGCGTATTGGTGCCGGCGAATGCAAGAAAGTCAACGCTTTGATAAATAGATGCCTTTGTCTATTTTGATTTGACTGAAGAAGACACACAGAGGGCTAAATTAATGGATGCTCATGATGTTGCCATGGTGAAATCATATTAGAAATTCTTGGAGCATCACCTCGCCTATGTCTCATTCGTTAGTGGACGTTCCTGACAGTTTTAAAGCTGACAAGGATAGTTTTTTTTTCTTTTCCTTTTTTCAGATTTTTCTTTTATGCATACGTTAGAGTTGATTGTTTTATCACAGGAATTTTTCCACTTTTAATTAATATCCTCTGTAATGTTGTGAAGGAGTTTTCTACTGCTGGAATATTTTACACAACAGCTTATTCTATATACCGAAAAGTCACAAGTTACAAGATAGATGCTGTCTCATTGATTATAGTGAAGGGTGACTAGCAACTCGCAGGTGGGATGAAATGTGGATACAATTCTCTTCGAGTTATCCAATTTTCAAATTTCAATGTCAATTTTTTTCATGAACAGGTTTTATTTAACCCATTCAGTACTGGTAATTTTTGAAAAAAACTTGCCCAAAGTACCAGAGAATTTTTAGCATTTTTGCTTTCACTCCATTTGAAACAGAAATAAAGCCTTTTTTTTGTTTGTTTTTTACCTATCAAAACTATATATTCCTCAATCCTCCCACCTCCTTGATCCCTCCTAAACAGCTCTCTAACCCCCTCACTAGAAGCCACCATCTTAGGTACCCAGTTTATAGAACTTAATTTTATATTACACTTTTATTAAAAAAAAATGTTTTCTGTAGTGTAGTGATCTCCCCTCACCCTCCCTCCTCCTAGTGATCATCATTTGTAAACCTCTCCCCCTGTCAAAACCCTTTCCATAGTGTAGGGAACCCATCCCTCCCCCACCCTCAACAAACATTTTTTCTCTAGCATAGGGAACCCTCCCCTTCCCACCCTTCTGTGATGTGCCGCTTCCCTGAAGTTCTGGATTTGCACAGATCTTAGTGTGTTATTATTTATTATTATCGGTTATTTGTAGAGCGCCAACAGATTCCGCAGCGCTATGTGTTGTACTTTCACAAGAAGGAATCTGGCTCAGAAAAGTGCCAAATGCCACGAGTGGCCTCAGAGCAGGCGGACAGGTTATGGTGCAGCGGTCTCGCCGGAAACACAGGGCATTAAGGTCCATACGGAGCTTGATAAATATGCCCCAAAGACTCAGGTGCTACCATATCTACATAATGTGACAACAATTTCATTTACTAAGAAATCCACAAAACAGCAATTAAGTAGAAATCTCTTTTTTTTCCTCTTCACTGGATTGATATTTTTTTCCAGCAGTGAAAATGTTAATGTGTAAAGCACTGAGAATACAGTTAATTGTTCTTGGCATTCGTGCTATGAAAATCAACAAAGTAAAGGAATTTTGGATTCCTCTGAAGCTAATTTCAATGTGGCAACTTCCTTGCATATAAAATAAGCATGCAGAGCTTTGGATATTTCATGAAATCTTCTCTTGTCCTGTTGGTTTTTTTATTTTTTATTTTTGCTGGTAGTTTTGTCATTTTTTAAATTGCTTGTGAAAGTCAATTTCTGTTTTGTAGCATTTTTATGACATAGTTTTAGCAGGATGAAGATATAATTCTTGTAATCGCAAAAAATACTTTAGATATCATATGAAGTACAATAACTTTAAAGGGGCATTTAAAATTAAACTTTTGTGATTCCAAACAAAACTTACAATAAAAAAAAATGCTCTGCTATCAAAAGCACATTGCTCTTGTGGTATTGTTTAAGAGCATTCATAAGTTTGAGCACTATGAGCTCTATTTAAAGGGACAGTCTACACTTTAGTCATCTTAAAGTCTTACCTTAGTTTTAGGCTGCAAATAGCCTCATGCACCCTTTCTATATCATGCAGCAGAACTGTAAAAAAGGTGTTTAAAAAAGAATGTAGTTTCTGCCCAAAATGGCCCCCAAAACTCCGCCCACTGATGATGTCACGATCTGAGCTGCATCTGGGCCCTCTGCTGAATAGCACTGACAGTCTGCTGAATCCAACTAGCAAAGCTTTTGTGATTGGACGCCATGTTCACCTCAGCTTGGATCATGACATCATCAGTGGGTGGAGCTTGGTGGCCGTTTTAAAGAACAGATTTGGCAAGCATTTAATGCAATACACAAAACACTAATTACTCCAAAAGAAAAACCTATGCACATGAAAATAAGGTACAGTGCACTAAGAACAATGATTTGATTTGCATTAAGGGTAATACAGTTTAAACATACACTGGGTTCATTCTGTTGACTTCATTGTCAATTGTAAAATTTTACATTGCAGGGAGACAGCTCGCCACTTGCAGGGACATTTGGTTTGATAATTGTCCATCTGAGGCTAATTATGGTCCCTCACTTAAAGGGACAGTCTACTCCAGAATTGTTATTGTTTAAAAAGATAGATAATCCCTTTATTACCCATTCAGCTGTTTTGCATTACCAAAACGGTTATATTAATATACTTTTTACCTCTGTGACTACCCTGTATCTAAGTCTCTGCAGACTGCCCCTTATCTCAGTTATATTAATAGACTTTTTACCTCTGAGATTACCTTGTATCTAAGCCTCTGCAGACTGCCCCTTAAAATCCTATTGGCTGTTTAAATTAGCCAATAGGATGAGAGCAAGTGAAATTTTATTGGCTAGTCAAATCAGCCAATAGAATTTCACTTGCTCTCATGCTATTGGCTAATTGAAATAGCCAATAGGATTTGAGTAGCTTTTATCCTATTGGCTGATTTGAATTGGAAGAATCAAATCAGTAAATAGGAATTCAAGGGGCGCCATCTTTAATCGCGTACCTTGAATTCACTATTCAGTGTACGGCGGAGATTGTACGAAGAGGATCCTCCATGCTCCATGGCTCCGCGGTCGCCGGTCTTCAGTTCCAGGGTCGCCGGTCTTCAGCTCCGCGGTCTTCAGTCTTCAGTACTGCTCCGCGAAGGATGTTCCTGGAAGAAGAAGAGGTTGCGCTTTTTTAGGGGGATTTGTTTTATTTAGATTAGGGATGGGCAGAAAAAGAGCTAAATACCCTTTTAAGGGCAATGCCCAAACAAATGCCCTTTTCAGCGCAATGGGTAGTTTAGGTTTTTTAGTGTTAGGTTCTTTTATTTTGGGGGGTGGGGGGTTTAATGTTAGGTGTGACTTTGTATATTTTTTGTAAAAGAGCTGATTATCTTGGGACAATGCCCTGCAAAAAGCCCTTTTAAGGGCTACTGGTAGTTTATTATTAGAGTAGGGGGGTTTTATTTTGGGGAGTCTTTTTTATTTTAATAGGGATTAGGTTTAATTTTGTTAAATTTGGTAATTTGATTTTTTTATTTTCTGTAATGTTAGCTTTTTTATTTTTTGTAACTTTAGAATGTATTAGTTTAGGTAATTTGGGTTTATTTAATGGGGTGTTAGGTTAGGGGTTGTTAGATTAGGGGTTGTTAGATTAGGGGTTGTTAGGTTAGGGGGTATTAGGTTATTGTACTGTACTTAGTTATTTAAATAGTTATTTGCGTTGTGGGTTTTGCGGCTTTAAGGGTTAATAAGTTAAATAGGTTTATTGTGATTATTGATTACCCTGTATCTAAGCCTCTGCAGACTGCTCCTTATCTCAGTTATATTAATACACTTTTTACCTCTGTGATTACCCTGTATCTAAGCCTCTGCAGACTGCTCCTTATCTCAGTTATATTAATATACTTTTTACCTCTGTTATTACCTTGTATCTAAGCCTCTGCAGACTGCTCCTTATCTCAGTTATATTAATATACTTTTTACCTCTGTGATTACCCTGTATATAACCCTATGCAGACTGCCCCTTACCTCAGTTATATTAATATACTTTTTACCTCTGTGATTACCCTGTATCTAAGCCTCTGCAGACTGCTCCTTATCTCAGTTATATTAATATACTTTTTACCTCTGTTATTACCTTGTATCTAAGCCTCTGCAGACTGCCCCTTATCTCAGTTATATTAAAATACTTTTTACCTCTGTGATTACTCTGTATCTAAGCCTCTTCAGACTGCTCCTTATCTCAGTTATATTAATATACTTTTTACCTCTGTTATTACCTTGTATCTAAGCCTCTGCAGACTGCTCCTTATCTCAGTTATATTAATATACTTTTTACCTCTGTGATTACCCTGTATATAACCCTATGCAGACTGCCCCTTATCTCAGTTATATTAATATACTTTTTACCTCTGTGATTACCCTGTATCTAAGCTTCTGCAGACTGCTCCTTATCTCAGTTATATTAATATACTTTTTACCTCTGTTATTACCTTGTATCTAAGCCTCTGCAGACTGCCCCTTATCTCAGTTATATTAAAATACTTTTTACCTCTGTGATTACCCTGTATCTAAGCCTCTTCAGACTGCTCCTTATCTCAGTTATATTAATATACTTTTTACCTCTGTGATTCCCTTGTATCTAAGCCTCTGCAGACTGCCCCCTTATATCAGTTATATTAATATACTTTTTAACTCTCTGATTACCTTGTAAATTGCAGACCACCCCCTTATTTCAGTTCTTTTGACAGACTTGCATTTAGCCAATCAGTGCCCTCTCATTTGTAACTCCATGGGCGTGGTCACAAAGTTATTTGTATGACACACATGAACTAACACCCTCTAGCTGTGAAAAACTGCCAAATGCATTGAAATAATGGGCGGCCATCAAGGGCTTAGAAATTAGCATATGAGCCTACCTAAGTTTAGCTTTCAACAAAGAATACCAAAGAAAATTTGATGATAAAAGTGAATTGAAAAGTTTTTTTTAAAATGACATGCCCTATGTGAATCATGCAAGTTTATTTTTTATTTTCCTATCCCTTTAATGGCTACATGCATCTTCCTATTTTCATTAGCTCATCAGATAGCTGCCAGTAGCACACTTGTATGGATAAGCAATAGTGCAGGAAGAAAATACTGTAATGCATTAAAGAATTTCCCCATTGCAGATTTCTGTCTCTTGAGTTTGCTTTATCTATGAGTTTGTTTAGTTGTTTGATTGTAATGAACTAGGACTATAAAGTGGACAAAGCTAGTGAAACCATATTGTGCACTTTTAGACAAATAAGGGATGTTGGAA